>NC_069510.1:63057277-63332277 GCF_027579735.1 Bombina bombina
GACCTCTGAAATTTAAGCAAAAAACTAAGCAGCACCATAAACCAGGGCGTAGTCCTGGCCGGTGCGCGAGACCCATTTAAACTGAAGCCATCTAGTTTAAATGGGTCTCAGCTGGTGTGCGAGACCAATTCAAACTGAAGCCATCACAAAAGACTGCTGCCAACAAGGCCCCTAAGGGGGCCAAGGGTAGTCACAGCTGGTGCGGGAGGCCCCTGCAATGAAAGCAAGAACACTAAGCAGCAGCACAAACCAGGGCCCAGTCCCGGCCTGTGCGCGAGACCCATTCAAATGGAAGCCATCTCACAAGTCTGCTGCCAACAAGGCCCCTAAAGGGGACAAGGGTAGTCGCGGCCAGTGCGGGAGGCCCCTGAAATGAAAGCAAGAACACTAAGCAGCAGCACAAACCAGGGCGCAGTCCCGGCCGGTGCGCGAGACCCATTCAAACGGAAGCCATCTCACAAGTCTGCTGCCAACAAGGCCCCTAAGGGGGCCAAGGGTAGTCGCGGCCGGTGCGGGAGGCCCCTGAAATGAAAGCAAGAACACTAAGCAGCAGCACAAACCAGGGCGCAGTCCCGGCCGGTGCGCGAGACCCATTCAAACGGAAGCCATCTCACAAGTCTGCTGTCAACAAGGCCCCTAACGGGGCCAAGGGTAGTCGCGGCCGGTGCGGGAGGCCCCTGAAATGAAAGCAAGAACACTAAGCAGCAGCACAAACCAGGGCGCAGTCCCGGCCGGTGCGCGAGACCCATTCAAACGGAAGCAATCTCACAAGTCTGCTGCCAACAAGGCCCCTAAGGGGGCCAAGGGTAGTCGCGGCCGGTGAGGGAGGCCCCTGAAATGAAAGCAAGAACACTAAGCAGCAGCACAAACCAGGGCGCAGTCCCGGCCGGTGCGCGAGACCCATTCAAACGGTAGCCATCTCACAAGTCTGCTGCAAACAAGGCCCCTAAGGGGGCCAAGGGTAGTCGCGGCCGGTGCGGGAGGCCCCTGAAATGAAAGCAAGAACACTAAGCAGCAGCACAAACCAGGGCGCAGTCCTGGCCGGTGCGCGAGACCCATTCAAACGGAAGCCATCTCACAAGTCTGCTGCCAACAAGGCCCCTAAGGGGGCCAAGGGTAGTCGCTGCCGGTGCGGGAGGCCCCTGAAATGAAAGCAAGAACACTAAGCAGCAGCAGCACAAACCAGGACGCAGTCCCGGCCGGTGCGCGAGACCCATTCAAACGGAAGCCATCTCACAAGTCTGCTGCCAACAAGGCCCCTAAGGGGGCCAAGGGTAGTTGCGGCCGGTGTGGGAGGCCCCTGAAATGAAAGCAAGAACACTAAGCAGCAGCACAAACCAGGGCGCAGTCCCGGCCGGTGCGCGAGACCCATTCAAACGGAAGCTATCTCACAAGTCTGCTGCCAACAAGGCCCCTAAGGGGGCCAAGGGTAGTCGCAGCCGGTGCGGGAGGCCCCTGAAATGAAAGCAAGAACACTAAGAAGCAGCACAAACCAGGGCGCAGTCCCGGCCGGTGCGCGAGACCCATTCAAACGGAAGCCATCTCACAAGTCTGCTGCCAACAAGGCCCCTAAGGGGGCCAAGGGTAGTCGCGGCCGGTGCGGGAGGCCCCTGAAATGAAAGCAAGAACACTAAGCAGCAGCACAAACCAGGGCGCAGTCCCGGCCGGTGCGCGAGACCCATTCAAACGGAAGCCATCTCACAAGTCTGCTGCCAACAAGGCCCCTAAGGGGGCCAAGGGTAGTCGCGGCCGGTGCGGGAGGCCCCTGAAATGAAAGCAAGAACACTAAGCAGCAGCACAAACCAGGGCGCAGTCCCGGCCGGTGCGCGAGACCCATTCAAACGGAAGCCATCTCACAAGTCTGCTGCCAACAAGGCCCCTAATGGGGCCAAGGGTAGTCGCGGCCGGTGCGGGAGGCCCCTGAAATGAAAGCAAGAACACTAAGCAGCAGCACAAACCAGGGCGCAGTCCCGGCCGGTGCGCGAGACCCATTCAAACGGAAGCCATCTCACAAGTCTGCTGCCAACAAGGCCCCTAAGGGGGCCAAGGGTAGTCGTGGCCAGTGCGGGAGGCCCCTGAAATGAAAGCAAGAACACTAAGCAGCAGCACAAACTAGGGCGCAGTCCCGGCCGGTGCGCGAGACCCATTCAAACGGAAGCCATCTCACAAGTCTGCTGCCAACAAGGCCCCTAAGGGGGCCAAGGGTAGTCGCGGCCGGTGCGGGAGGCCCCTGAAATGAAAGCAAGAACACTAAGCAGCAGCACAAACCAGGGCGCAGTCCCGGCCGGTGCGCGAGACCCATTCAAACGGAAGCCATCTCACAAGTCTGCTGCCAACAAGGTCCCTAAGGGGGCCAAGGGTAGTCGCGGCCGGTGAGGGAGGCCCCTGAAATGAAAGCAAGAACACTAAGCAGCAGCACAAACCAGGGCGCAGTCCCGGCCGGTGCGCGAGACCCATTCAAACGGAAGCCATCTCACAAGTCTGCTGCCAACAAGGCCCCTAAGGGGGCCAAGGGTAGTCGCGGCCGGTGCGGGAGGCCCCTGAAATGAAAGCTAGAACAATAAGCAGCAGCACAAACCAGGGCGCAGTCCCGGCCGGTGCACGAGACCCATTCAAACGGAAGCCATCTCACAAGTCTGCTGCCAACAAGGCCCCTAAGGGGGCCAAGGGTAGTCGCGGCCGCTGCGGGAGGCCCCTGAAATGAAAGCAAGAACACTAAGCAGCAGCACAAACCAGGGCGCAGTCCCGGCCGGTGCGCGAGACCCATTCAAACGGAAGCCATCTCACAAGTCTGCTGCCAACAAGGCCCCTAAGGGGGCCAAGGGTAGTCGCGGCCGGTGCGGGAGGCCCCTGAAAAGAAAGCAAGAACACTAAGCAGCAGCACAAACCAGGGCGCAGTCCCGGCCGGTGCGCGAGACCCATTCAAACGGAAGCCATCTCACAAGTCTGCTGCCAACAAGGCCCCTAAGGGGGCCAAGGGTAGTCGCGGCCGGTGCGGGAGGCCCCTGAAATGAAAGCAAGAACACTAAGCAGCAGCACAAACCAGGGCGCAGTCCCGGCCGGTGCGCGAGACCCATTCAAACGGAAGCCATCTCACAAGTCTGCTGCCAACAAGGCCCCTAAGGGGGCCAAGGGTAGTCGCGGCCGGTGCGGGAGGCCCCTGAAATGAAAGCAAGAACACTAAGCAGCAGCACAAACCAGGGCGCAGTCCCGGCCGGTGCGCGAGACCCATTCAAACGGAAGCCATCTCACAAGTCTGCTGCCAACAAGGCCCCTAAGGGGGCCAAGGGTAGTCGCGGCCGGTGCGGGAGGCCCCTGAAATGAAAGCAAGAACACTAAGCAGCAGCACAAACCAGGGCGCAGTCCCGGCCGGTGCGCGAGACCCATTCAAACGGAAGCCATCTCACAAGTCTGCTGCCAACAAGGCCCCTAAGGGGGCCAAGGGTAGTCGCGGCCGGTGCGGGAGGCCCCTGAAATGAAAGCAAGAACACTAAGCAGCAGCACAAACCAGGGCGAAGTCCCGGCCGGTGTGCGAGACCCATTCAAACGGAATCCATCTCACAAGTCTGCTGCCAACAAGGCCCCTAAGGGGGCCAAGGGTAGTCGCGGCCGGTGCGGGAGGCCCCTGAAATGAAAGTAAGAACACTAAGCAGCAGCACAAACCAGGGCGCAGTCCCGGCCGGTGCGCGAGACCCATTCAAACGGAAGCCATCTCACAAGTCTGCTGCCAACAAGGCCCCTAAGGGGGCCAAGGGTAGTCGCGGCCGGTGCGGGAGGCCCCTGAAATGAAAGCAAGAACACTAAGCAGCAGCACAAACCAGGGCGCAGTCCCGGCCGGTGCACGAGACCCATTCAAACGGAAGCCATCTCACAAGTCTGCTGCCAACAAGGCCCCTAAGGGGGCCAAGGGTAGTCGCGGCCGGTGCGGGAGGCCCCTGAAATGAAAGCAAGAACACTAAGCAGCAGCACAAACCAGGGCGCAGTCCCGGCCGGTGCGCGAGACCCATTCAAACTGAAGCCATCTCACAAGTCTGCTGCCAACAAGGCCCCTAAGGGGGCCAAGGGTAGTCGCGGCCGGTGAGGGAGGCCCCTGAAATGAAAGCAAGAACACTAAGCAGCAGCACAAACCAGGGCGCAGTCCCGGCCGGTGCGCGAGACCCATTCAAACGGAAGCCATCTCACAAGTCTGCTGCCAACAAGGCCTCTAAGGGGGCCAAGGGTAGTCGGGTCCGGTGCGGGAGGCCAAGGGTAGTGCGGGAGGCCAAGGGGGCCAAGGGTAGTCGCGGCCGGTGCGGGAGGCCCCTGAAATGAAAGCAAGAACACTAAGCAGCAGCACAAACCAGGGCGCAGTCCCGGCCGGTACGCGAGACCCATTCAAACGGAAGCCATCTCACAAGTCTGCTGCCAACAAGGCCCCTAAGGGGGCCAAGGGTAGTCGCGGCCGGTGCGGGAGGCCCCTGAAATGAAAGCAAGAACACTAAGCAGCAGCACAAACCAGGGCGCAGTCCCGGCCGGTGCGCGAGACCCATTCAAACAGAAGCCATCTCACAAGTCTGCTGCCAACAAGGCCCCTAAGGGGGCCAAGGGTAGTCGCGGCCGGTGCGGGAGGCCCCTGAAATGAAAGCAAGAACACTAAGCAGCAGCACAAACCAGGGCGCAGTCCCGGCCGGTGCGCGAGACCCCATTCAAACGGAAGCCATCTCACAAGTCTGCTGCCAACAAGGCCCCTAATGGGGCCAAGGGTAGTCGCGGCCGGTGCGGGAGGCCCCTGAAATGAAAGCAAGAACACTAAGCAGCAGCACAAACCAGGGCGCAGTCCCGGCCGGTGCGCGAGACCCATTCAAACGGAAGCCATCTCACAAGTCTGCTGCCAACAAGGCCCCTAAGGGGGCCAAGGGTAGTCGTGGCCAGTGCGGGAGGCCCCTGAAATGAAAGCAAGAACACTAAGCAGCAGCACAAACTAGGGCGCAGTCCCGGCCGGTGCGCGAGACCCATTCAAACGGAAGCCATCTCACAAGTCTGCTGCCAACAAGGCCCCTAAGGGGGCCAAGGGTAGTCGCGGCCGGTGCGGGAGGCCCCTGAAATGAAAGCAAGAACACTAAGCAGCAGCACAAACCAGGGCGCAGTCCCGGCCGGTGCGCGAGACCCATTCAAACGGAAGCCATCTCACAAGTCTGCTGCCAACAAGGTCCCTAAGGGGGCCAAGGGTAGTCGCGGCCGGTGAGGGAGGCCCCTGAAATGAAAGCAAGAACACTAAGCAGCAGCACAAACCAGGGCGCAGTCCCGGCCGGTGCGCGAGACCCATTCAAACGGAAGCCATCTCACAAGTCTGCTGCCAACAAGGCCCCTAAGGGGGCCAAGGGTAGTCGCGGCCGGTGCGGGAGGCCCCTGAAATGAAAGCTAGAACAATAAGCAGCAGCACAAACCAGGGCGCAGTCCCGGCCGGTGCACGAGACCCATTCAAACGGAAGCCATCTCACAAGTCTGCTGCCAACAAGGCCCCTAAGGGGGCCAAGGGTAGTCGCGGCCGCTGCGGGAGGCCCCTGAAATGAAAGCAAGAACACTAAGCAGCAGCACAAACCAGGGCGCAGTCCCGGCCGGTGCGCGAGACCCATTCAAACGGAAGCCATCTCACAAGTCTGCTGCCAACAAGGCCCCTAAGGGGGCCAAGGGTAGTCGCGGCCGGTGCGGGAGGCCCCTGAAAAGAAAGCAAGAACACTAAGCAGCAGCACAAACCAGGGCGCAGTCCCGGCCGGTGCGCGAGACCCATTCAAACGGAAGCCATCTCACAAGTCTGCTGCCAACAAGGCCCCTAAGGGGGCCAAGGGTAGTCGCGGCCGGTGCGGGAGGCCCCTGAAATGAAAGCAAGAACACTAAGCAGCAGCACAAACCAGGGCGCAGTCCCGGCCGGTGCGCGAGACCCATTCAAACGGAAGCCATCTCACAAGTCTGCTGCCAACAAGGCCCCTAAGGGGGCCAAGGGTAGTCGCGGCCGGTGCGGGAGGCCCCTGAAATGAAAGCAAGAACACTAAGCAGCAGCACAAACCAGGGCGCAGTCCCGGCCGGTGCGCGAGACCCATTCAAACGGAAGCCATCTCACAAGTCTGCTGCCAACAAGGCCCCTAAGGGGGCCAAGGGTAGTCGCGGCCGGTGCGGGAGGCCCCTGAAATGAAAGCAAGAACACTAAGCAGCAGCACAAACCAGGGCGCAGTCCCGGCCGGTGCGCGAGACCCATTCAAACGGAAGCCATCTCACAAGTCTGCTGCCAACAAGGCCCCTAAGGGGGCCAAGGGTAGTCGCGGCCGGTGCGGGAGGCCCCTGAAATGAAAGCAAGAACACTAAGCAGCAGCACAAACCAGGGCGAAGTCCCGGCCGGTGTGCGAGACCCATTCAAACGGAATCCATCTCACAAGTCTGCTGCCAACAAGGCCCCTAAGGGGGCCAAGGGTAGTCGCGGCCGGTGCGGGAGGCCCCTGAAATGAAAGTTAGAACACTAAGCAGCAGCACAAACCAGGGCGCAGTCCCGGCCGGTGCGCGAGACCCATTCAAACGGAAGCCATCTCACAAGTCTGCTGCCAACAAGGCCCCTAAGGGGGCCAAGGGTAGTCGCGGCCGGTGCGGGAGGCCCCTGAAATGAAAGCAAGAACACTAAGCAGCAGCACAAACCAGGGCGCAGTCCCGGCCGGTGCACGAGACCCATTCAAACGGAAGCCATCTCACAAGTCTGCTGCCAACAAGGCCCCTAAGGGGGCCAAGGGTAGTCGCGTCCGGTGCGGGAGGCCCCTGAAATGAAAGCAAGAACACTAAGCAGCAGCACAAACCAGGGCGCAGTCCCGGCCGGTGCGCGAGACCCATTCAAACGGAAGCCATCTCACAAGTCTGCTGCCAACAAGGCCCCTAAGGGGGCCAAGGGTAGTCGCGGCCGGTGAGGGAGGCCCCTGAAATGAAAGCAAGAACACTAAGCAGCAGCACAAACCAGGGCGCAGTCCCGGCCGGTGCGCGAGACCCATTCAAACGGAAGCCATCTCACAAGTCTGCTGCCAACAAGGCCTCTAAGGGGGCCAAGGGTAGTCGGGTCCGGTGCGGGAGGCCAAGGGTAGTGCGGGAGGCCAAGGGGGCCAAGGGTAGTCGCGGCCGGTGCGGGAGGCCCCTGAAATGAAAGCAAGAACACTAAGCAGCAGCACAAACCAGGGCGCAGTCCCGGCCGGTACGCGAGACCCATTCAAACGGAAGCCATCTCACAAGTCTGCTGCCAACAAGGCCCCTAAGGGGGCCAAGGGTAGTCGCGGCCGGTGCGGGAGGCCCCTGAAATGAAAGCAAGAACACTAAGCAGCAGCACAAACCAGGGCGCAGTCCCGGCCGGTGCGCGAGACCCATTCAAACAGAAGCCATCTCACAAGTCTGCTGCCAACAAGGCCCCTAAGGGGGCCAAGGGTAGTCGCGGCCGGTGCGGGAGGCCAAGGGTAGTGCGGGAGGCCAAGGGTAGTCGCGGCCGGTGCGGGAGGCCCCTGAAATGAAAGCAAGAACACTAAGCAGCAGCACAAACCAGGGCGCAGTCCCGGCCGGTGCGTGAGACCCATTCAAACGGAAGCCATCTCACAAGTCTGCTGCCAACAAGGCCCCTAAGGGGGCAAAGGGTAGTCGCGGCCGGTGCGGGAGGCCCCTGAAATGAAAGCAAGAACACTAAGCAGCAGCACAAACCAGGGCGCAGTCCCGGCCGGTGCGCGAGACCCATTCAAACGGAAGCCATCTCACAAGTCTGCTGCCAACAAGGCCCCTAAGGGGGCCAAGGGTAGTCGCGGCCGGTGCGGGAGGCCCCTGAAATGAAAGCAAGAACACTAAGCAGCAGCACAAACCAGGGCGCAGTCCCGGCCGGTGCGCGAGACCCATTCAAACGGAAGCCATCTCACAAGTCTGCTGCCAACAAGGCCCCTAAGGGGGCCAAGGGTAGTCGCGGCCGGTGCGTGAGGCCCCTGAAATGAAAGCAAGAACACTAAGCAGCAGCACAAACCAGGGCGCAGTCCCGGCCGGTGCGCGAGACCCATTCAAACGGAAGCCATCTCACAAGTCTGCTGCCAACAAGGCCCCTAAGGGGGCCAAGGGTAGTCGCGGCCGGTGCGGGAGGCCCCTGAAATGAAAGCAAGAACACTAAGCAGCAGCACAAACCAGGGCGCAGTCCCGGCCGGTGCGCGAGACCCATTCAAACGGAAGCCATCTCACAAGTCTGCTGCCAACAAGGCCCCTAAGGGGGCCAAGGGTAGTCGCGGCCGGTGCGGGAGGCCCCTGAAATGAAAGCAAGAACACTAAGCAGCAGCACAAACCAGGGCGCAGTCCCGGCCGGTGCGCGAGACCCATTCAAACGGAAGCCATCTCACAAGTCTGCTGCCAACAAGGCCCCTAAGGGGGCCAAGGGTAGTCGCGGCCGGTGCGGGAGGCCCCTGAAATGAAAGCAAGAACACTAAGCAGCAGCACAAACCAGGGCGCAGTCCCGGCCGGTGCGCGAGACCCATTCAAACGGAAGCCATCTCACAAGTCTGCTGCCAACAAGGCCCCTAAGGGGGCCAAGGGTAGTCGCGGCCGGTGCGGGAGGCCCCTGAAATGAAAGCAAGAACACTAAGCAGCAGCACAAACCAGGGCGCAGTCCCGGCCGGTGCGCGAGACCCATTCAAACTGAAGCCATCTCACAAGTCTGCTGCCAACAAGGCCCCTAAGGGGGCCAAGGGTAGTCGCGGCCGGTGCGGGAGGCCCCTGAAATGAAAGCAAGAACACTAAGCAGCAGCACAAACCAGGGCGCAGTCCCGGCCGGTGCGCGAGACCCATTCAAACGGAAGCCATCTCACAAGTCTGCTGCCAACAAGGCCCCTAAGGGGGCCAAGGGTAGTCGCGGCCGGTGCGGGAGGCCCCTGAAATGAAAGCAAGAACACTAAGCAGCAGCACAAACCAGGGCGCAGTCCCGGCCGGTGCGCGAGACCCATTCAAACGGAAGCCATCTCACAAGTCTGCTGCCAACAAGGCCCCTAAGGGGGCCAAGGGTAGTCGCGGCCGGTGCGGGAGGCCCCTGAAATGAAAGCAAGAACACTAAGCAGCAGCACAAACCAGGGCGCAGTCCCGGCCGGTGCGCGAGACCCATTCAAATGGAAGCCATCTCACAAGTCTGCTGCCAACAAGGCCCCTAAGGGGGCCAAGGGTAGTCGCGGCCGGTGCGGGAGGCCCCTGAAATGAAAGCAAGAACACTAAGCAGCAGCACAAACCAGGGCGCAGTCCCGGCCGGTGCGTGAGACCCATTCAAACGGAAGCCATCTCACAAGTCTGCTGCCAACAAGGCCCCTAAGGGGGCCAAGGGTAGTCGCGGCCGGTGCGGGAGGCCCCTGAAATGAAAGCAAGAACACTAAGCAGCAGCACAAACCAGGGCGCAGTCCAGGCCGGTGCGCGAGACCCATTCAAACGGAAGCCATCTCACAAGTCTGCTGCCAACAAGGCCCCTAAGGGGGCCAAGGGTAGTCGCGGCCGGTGCGGGAGGCCCCTGAAATGAAAGCAAGAACACTAAGCAGCAGCACAAACCAGGGCGCAGTCCCGGCCGGTGCGCGAGACCCATTCAAACGGAAGCCATCTCACAAGTCTGCTGCCAACAAGGCCCCTAAGGGGGCCAAGGGTAGTCGCGGCCGGTGCGGGAGGCCCCTGAAATGAAAGCAAGAACACTAAGCAGCAGCACAAACCAGGGCGCAGTCCTGGCCGGTGCGCGAGACCCATTCAAACGGAAGCCATCTCACAAGTCTGCTGCCAACAAGGCCCCTAAGGGGGCCAAGGGTAGTCGCGGCCGGTGCGGGAGGCCCCTGAAATGAAAGCAAGAACACTAAGCAGCAGCAGCACAAACCAGGGCGCAGTCCCGGCCGGTGCGCGAGACCCATTCAAACGGAAGCCATCTCACAAGTCTGCTGCCAACAAGGCCCCTAAGGGGGCCAAGGGTAGTCGCGGCCGGTGCGGGAGGCCCCTGAAATGAAAGCAAGAACACTAAGCAGCAGCACAAACCAGGGCGCAGTCCCGGCCGGTGCGCGAGACCCATTCAAACGGAAGCCATCTCACAAGTCTGCTGCCAACAAGGCCCCTAAGGGGGCCAAGGGTAGTCGCAGCCGGTGCGGGAGGCCCCTGAAATGAAAGCAAGAACACTAAGCAGCAGCACAAACCAGGGCGCAGTCCCGGCCGGTGCGCGAGACCCATTCAAACGGAAGCCATCTCACAAGTCTGCTGCCAACAAGGCCCCTAAGGGGGCCAAGGGTAGTCGCGGCCCGTGCGGGAGGCCCCTGAAATGAAAGCAAGAACACTAAGCAGCAGCACAAACCAGGGCGCAGTCCCGGCCGGTGCGCGAGACCCATTCAAACGGAAGCCATCTCACAAGTCTGCTGCCAACAAGGCCCCTAAGGGGGCCAAGGGTAGTCGCGGCCGGTGCGGGAGGCCCCTGAAATGAAAGCAAGAACACTAAGCAGCAGCACAAACCAGGGCGCAGTCCCGGCTGGTGCGCGAGACCCATTCAAACGGAAGCCATCTCACAAGTCTGCTGCCAACAAGGCCCCTAATGGGGCCAAGGGTAGTCGCGGCCGGTGCGGGAGGCCCCTGAAATGAAAGCAAGAACACTAAGCAGCAGCACAAACCAGGGCGCAGTCCCGGCCGGTGCGCGAG
This sequence comes from Bombina bombina, assembly GCF_027579735.1. Classification (NCBI taxonomy): domain Eukaryota; kingdom Metazoa; phylum Chordata; class Amphibia; order Anura; family Bombinatoridae; genus Bombina; species Bombina bombina. Next base: position 63,067,955 of record NC_069510.1, read on the forward strand.
ACCCATTCAAACGGAAGCCATCTCACAAGTCTGCTGCCAACAAGGCCCCTAAGGGGGCCAAGGGTAGTCGCGGCCGGTGCGGGAGGCCCCTGAAATGAAAGCAAGAACACTAAGCAGCAGCACAAACTAGGGCGCAGTCCCGGCCGGTGCGCGAGACCCATTCAAACGGAAGCCATCTCACAAGTCTGCTGCCAACAAGGCCCCTAAGGGGGCCAAGGGTAGTCGCGGCCGGTGCGGGAGGCCCCTGAAATGAAAGCAAGAACACTAAGCAGCAGCACAAACCAGGGCGCAGTCCCGGCCGGTGCGCGAGACCCATTCAAACGGAAGCCATCTCACAAGTCTGCTGCCAACAAGGCCCCTAAGGGGGCCAAGGGTAGTCGCGGCCGGTGAGGGAGGCCCCTGAAATGAAAGCAAGAACACTAAGCAGCAGCACAAACCAGGGCGCAGTCCCGGCCGGTGCGCGAGACCCATTCAAACGGAAGCCATCTCACAAGTCTGCTGCCAACAAGGCCCCTAAGGGGGCCAAGGGTAGTCGCGGCCGGTGCGGGAGGCCCCTGAAATGAAAGCTAGAACACTAAGCAGCAGCACAAACCAGGGCGCAGTCCCGGCCGGTGCACGAGACCCATTCAAACGGAAGCCATCTCACAAGTCTGCTGCCAACAAAGCCCCTAAGGGGGCCAAGGGTAGTCGCGGCCGGTGCGGGAGGCCCCTGAAATGAAAGCAAGAACACTAAGCAGCAGCACAAACCAGGGCGCAGTCCCGGCCGGTGCGCGAGACCCATTCAAACGGAAGCCATCTCACAAGTCTGCTGCCAACAAGGCCCCTAAGGGGGCCAAGGGTAGTCGCGGCCGGTGCGGGAGGCCCCTGAAAAGAAAGCAAGAACACTAAGCAGCAGCACAAACCAGGGCGCAGTCCCGGCCGGTGCGCGAGACCCATTCCAACGGAAGCCATCTCACAAGTCTGCTGCCAACAAGGCCCCTAAGGGGGCCAAGGGTAGTCGCGGCCGGTGCGGGAGGCCCCTGAAATGAAAGCAAGAACACTAAGCAGCAGCACAAACCAGGGCGCAGTCCCGGCCGGTGCGCGAGACCCATTTAAACGGAAGCCATCTCACAAGTCTGCTGCCAACAAGGCCCCTAAGGGGGCCAAGGGTAGTCGCGGCCGGTGCGGGAGGCCCTGAAATGAAAGCAAGAACACTAAGCAGCAGAACAAACCAGGGCGCAGTCCCGGCCGGTGCGCGAGACCCATTCAAACGGAAGCCATCTCACAAGTCTGCTGCCAACAAGGCCCCTAAGGGGGCCAAGGGTAGTCGCGGCCGGTGCGGGAGGCCCCTGAAATGAAAGCAAGAACACTAAGCAGCAGCACAAACCAGGGCGCAGTCCCGGCCGGTGCGCGAGACCCATTCAAACGGAATCCATCTCACAAGTCTGCTGCCAACAAGGCCCCTAAGGGGGCCAAGGGTAGTCGCGGCCGGTGCGGGAGGCCCCTGAAATAAAAGCAAGAAAACTAAGCAGCAGCACAAACCAGGGCGCAGTCCCGGCCGGTGCGCGAGACCCATTCAAACGGAAGCCATCTCACAAGTCTGCTGCCAACAAGGCCCCTAAGGGGGCCAAGGGTAGTCGCGGCCGGTGCGGGAGGCCCCTGAAATGAAAGCAAGAACACTAAGCAGCAGCACAAACCAGGGCGCAGTCCCGGCCGGTGCGCGAGACCCATTCAAACGGAAGCCATCTCACAAGTCTGCTGCCAACAAGGCCCCTAAGGGGGCCAAGGGTAGTCGCGGCCGGTGCGGGAGGCCCCTGAAATGAAAGCAAGAACACTAAGCAGCAGCACAAACCAGGGCGCAGTCCCGGCCGGTGCGCGAGACCCATTCAAACAGAAGCCATCTCACAAGTCTGCTGCCAACAAGGCCCCTAAGGGGGCCAAGGGTAGTCGCGGCCGGTGAGGGAGGCCCCTGAAATGAAAGCAAGAACACTAAGCAGCAGCACAAACCAGGGCGCAGTCCCGGCCGGTGCGCGAGACCCATTCAAACGGAAGCCATCTCACAAGTCTGCTGCCAACAAGGCCTCTAAGGGGGCCAAGGGTAGTCGGGTCCGGTGCGGGAGGCCAAGGGTAGTGCGGGAGGCCAAGGGGGCCAAGGGTAGTCGCGGCCGGTGCGGGAGGCCCCTGAAATGAAAGCAAGAACACTAAGCAGCAGCACAAACCAGGGCGCAGTCCCGGCCGGTGCGCAAGACCCATTCAAACGGAAGCCATCTCACAAGTCTGCTGCCAACAAGGCCCCTAAGGGGCCCAAGGGTAGTCGCGGCCGGTGCGGGAGGCCCCTGAAATGAAAGCAAGAACACTAAGCAGCAGCACAAACCAGGGTGCAGTCCCGGCCGGTGCGCGAGACCCATTCAAACAGAAGCCATCTCACAAGTCTGCTGCCAACAAGGCCCCTAAGGGGGCCAAGGGTAGTCGCGGCCGGTGAGGGAGGCCCCTGAAATGAAAGCAAGAACACTAAGCAGCACCACAAACCAGGGCGCAGTCCCGGCCGGTGCGCGAGACCCACTCAAACGGAAGCCATCTCACAAGTCTGCTGCCAACAAGGCCTCTAAGGGGGCCAAGGGTAGTCGGGTCCGGTGCGGGAGGCCAAGGGTAGTGCGGGAGGCCAAGGGGGCCAAGGGTAGTCGCGGCCGGTGCGGTCGGCCCCTGAAATGAAAGCAAGAACACTAAGCAGCAGCACAAACCAGGGCGCAGTCCCGGCCGGTGCGCGAGACCCATTCAAACGGAAGCCATCTCACAAGTCTGCTGCCAACAAGGCCCCTAAGGGGGCCAAGGGTAGTCACGGCCGGTGCGGGAGGCCCCTGAAATGAAAGCAAGAACACTAAGCAGCAGCACAAACCAGGGCGCAGTCCCGGCCGGTGCGCGAGACCCATTCAAACGGAAGCCATCTCACAAGTCTGCTGCCAACAAGGCCCCTAAGGGGGCCAAGGGTAGTCGCGGCCGGTGCGGGAGGCCCCTGAAATGAAAGCAAGAACACTAAGCAGCAGCACAAACCAGGGCGCAGTCCCGGCCGGTGCGCGAGACCCATTCAAACGGAAGCCATCTCACAAGTCTGCTGCCAACAAGGCCCCTAAGGGGGCCAAGGGTAGTCGCGGCCGGTGCGGGAGGCCCCTGAAATGAAAGCAAGAACACTAAGCAGCAGCACAAACCAGGGCGCAGTCCCGGCCGGTGCGCGAGACCCATTCAAACGGAAGCCATCTCACAAGTCTGCTGCCAACAAGGCCCCTAAGGGGGCCAAGGGTAGTCGCGGCCGGTGCGGGAGGCCCCTGAAATGAAAGCAAGAACACTAAGCAGCAGCACAAACCAGGGCGCAGTCCCGGCCGGTGCGCGAGACCCATTCAAACGGAAGCCATCTCACAAGTCTGCTGCCAACAAGGCCCCTAAGGGGGCCAAGGGTAGTCGCGGCCGGTGCGGGAGGCCCCTGAAATGAAAGCAAGAACACTAAGCAGCAGCACAAACCAGGGCGCAGTCCCGGCCGGTGCGCGAGACCCATTCAAACGGAAGCCATCTCACAAGTCTGCTGCCAACAAGGCCCCTAAGGGGGCCAAGGGTAGTCGCGGCCGGTGCGGGAGGCCCCTGAAATGAAAGCAAGAACACTAAGCAGCAGCACAAACCAGGGCGCAGTCCCGGCCGGTGCGCAAGACCCATTCAAACGGAAGCCATCTCACAAGTCTGCTGCCAACAAGGCCCCTAAGGGGACCAAGGGTAGTCGCGGCCGGTGCGGGAGGCCCCTGAAATGAAAGCAAGAACACTAAGCAGCAGCACAAACCAGGGCGCAGTCCCGGCCGGTGCGCGAGACCCATTCAAACGGAAGCCATCTCACAAGTCTGCTGCCAACAAGGCCCCTAAGGGGGCCAAGGGTAGTCGCGGCCGGTGCGGGAGGCCCCTGAAATGAAAGCAAGAACACTAAGCAGCAGCACAAACCAGGGCGCAGTCCCGGCCGGTGCGCGAGACCCATTCAAACGGAAGCCATCTCACAAGTCTGCTGCCAACAAGGCCCCTAAGGGGGCCAAGGGTAGTCGCGGCCGGTGCGGGAGGCCCCTGAAATGAAAGCAAGAACACTAAGCAGCAGCACAAACCAGGGCGCAGTCCCGGCCGGTGCGCGAGACCCATTCAAACGGAAGCCATCTCACAAGTCTGCTGCCAACAAGGCCCCTAAGGGGGCCAAGGGTAGTCGCGGCCGGTGCGGGAGGCCCTGAAATGAAAGCAAGAACACTAAGCAGCAGAACAAACCAGGGCGCAGTCCCGGCCGGTGCGCGAGACCCATTCAAACGGAATCCATCTCACAAGTCTGCTGCCAACAAGGCCCCTAAGGGGGCCAAGGGTAGTCGCGGCCGGTGCGGGAGGCCCCTGAAATGAAAGCAAGAAAACTAAGCAGCAGCACAAACCAGGGCGCAGTCCCGGCCGGTGCGCGAGACCCATTCAAACGGAAGCCATCTCACAAGTCTGCTGCCAACAAGGCCCCTAAGGGGGCCAAGGGTAGTCGCGGCCGGTGCGGGAGGCCCCTGAAATGAAAGCAAGAACACTAAGCAGCAGCACAAACCAGGGCGCAGTCCCGGCCGGTGCGCGAGACCCATTCAAACAGAAGCCATCTCACAAGTCTGCTGCCAACAAGGCCCCTAAGGGGGCCAAGGGTAGTCGCGGCCGGTGAGGGAGGCCCCTGAAATGAAAGCAAGAACACTAAGCAGCAGCACAAACCAGGGCGCAGTCCCGGCCGGTGCGCGAGACCCATTCAAACGGAAGCCATCTCACAAGTCTGCTGCCAACAAGGCCTCTAAGGGGGCCAAGGGTAGTCGCGGCCGGTGCGGGAGGCCAAGGGTAGTGCGGGAGGCCAAGGGGGCCAAGGGTAGTCGCGGCCGGTGCGGGAGGCCCCTGAAATGAAAGCAAGAACACTAAGCAGCAGCACAAACCAGGGCGCAGTCCCGGCCGGTGCGCGAGACCCATTCAAACGGAAGCCATCTCACAAGTCTGCTGCCAACAAGGCCCCTAAGGGGGCCAAGGGTAGTCGCGGCCGGTGCGGGAGGCCCCTGAAATGAAAGCAAGAACACTAAGCAGCAGCACAAACCAGGGCGCAGTCCCGGCCGGTGCGCGAGACCCATTCAAACGGAAGCCATCTCACAAGTCTGCTGCCAACAAGGCCCCTAAGGGGGCCAAGGGTAGTCGCGGCCGGTGCGGGAGGCCAAGGGTAGTGCGGGAGGCCAAGGGTAGTCGCGGCCGGTGCGGGAGGCCCCTGAAATGAAAGCAAGAACACTAAGCAGCAGCACAAACCAGGGCGCAGTCCCGGCCGGTGCGCGAGACCCATTCAAACGGAAGCCCTCTCACAAGTCTGCTGCCAACAAGGCCCCTAAGGGGGCCAAGGGTAGTCGCGGCCGGTGCGGGAGGCCCCTGAAATGAAAGCAAGAACACTAAGCAGCAACACAAACCAGGGCGCAGTCCCGGCCGGTGCGCGAGACCCATTCAAACGGAAGCCATCTCACAAGTCTGCTGCCAACAAGGCCCCTAAGGGGGCCAAGGGTAGTCGCGGCCGGTGAGGGAGGCCCCTGAAATGAAAGCAAGAACACTAAGCAGCAGCACAAACCAGGGCGCAGTCCCGGCCGGTGCGCGAGACCCATTCAAACGGAAGCCATCTCACAAGTCTGCTGCCAACAAGGCCCCTAAGGGGGCCAAGGGTAGTCGCGGCCGGTGCGGGAGGCCCCTGAAATGAAAGCTAGAACACTAAGCAGCAGCACAAACCAGGGCGCAGTCCCGGCCGGTGCACGAGACCCATTCAAACGGAAGCCATCTCACAAGTCTGCTGCCAACAAAGCCCCTAAGGGGGCCAAGGGTAGTCGCGGCCGGTGCGGGAGGCCCCTGAAATGAAAGCAAGAACACTAAGCAGCAGCACAAACCAGGGCGCAGTCCCGGCCGGTGCGCGAGACCCATTCAAACGGAAGCCATCTCACAAGTCTGCTGCCAACAAGGCCCCTAAGGGGGCCAAGGGTAGTCGCGGCCGGTGCGGGAGGCCCCTGAAAAGAAAGCAAGAACACTAAGCAGCAGCACAAACCAGGGCGCAGTCCCGGCCGGTGCGCGAGACCCATTCCAACGGAAGCCATCTCACAAGTCTGCTGCCAACAAGGCCCCTAAGGGGGCCAAGGGTAGTCGCGGCCGGTGCGGGAGGCCCCTGAAATGAAAGCAAGAACACTAAGCAGCAGCACAAACCAGGGCGCAGTCCCGGCCGGTGCGCGAGACCCATTTAAACGGAAGCCATCTCACAAGTCTGCTGCCAACAAGGCCCCTAAGGGGGCCAAGGGTAGTCGCGGCCGGTGCGGGAGGCCCTGAAATGAAAGCAAGAACACTAAGCAGCAGAACAAACCAGGGCGCAGTCCCGGCCGGTGCGCGAGACCCATTCAAACGGAAGCCATCTCACAAGTCTGCTGCCAACAAGGCCCCTAAGGGGGCCAAGGGTAGTCGCGGCCGGTGCGGGAGGCCCCTGAAATGAAAGCAAGAACACTAAGCAGCAGCACAAACCAGGGCGCAGTCCCGGCCGGTGCGCGAGACCCATTCAAACGGAATCCATCTCACAAGTCTGCTGCCAACAAGGCCCCTAAGGGGGCCAAGGGTAGTCGCGGCCGGTGCGGGAGGCCCCTGAAATAAAAGCAAGAAAACTAAGCAGCAGCACAAACCAGGGCGCAGTCCCGGCCGGTGCGCGAGACCCATTCAAACGGAAGCCATCTCACAAGTCTGCTGCCAACAAGGCCCCTAAGGGGGCCAAGGGTAGTCGCGGCCGGTGCGGGAGGCCCCTGAAATGAAAGCAAGAACACTAAGCAGCAGCACAAACCAGGGCGCAGTCCCGGCCGGTGCGCGAGACCCATTCAAACGGAAGCCATCTCACAAGTCTGCTGCCAACAAGGCCCCTAAGGGGGCCAAGGGTAGTCGCGGCCGGTGCGGGAGGCCCCTGAAATTAAAGCAAGAACACTAAGCAGCAGCACAAACCAGGGCGCAGTCCCGGCCGGTGCGCGAGACCCATTCAAACAGAAGCCATCTCACAAGTCTGCTGCCAACAAGGCCCCTAAGGGGGCCAAGGGTAGTCGCGGCCGGTGCGGGAGGCCCCTGAAATGAAAGCAAGAACACTAAGCAGCAGCACAAACCAGGGCGCAGTCCCGGCCGGTGCGCGAGACCCATTCAAACGGAAGCCATCTCACAAGTCTGCTGCCAACAAGGCCTCTAAGGGGGCCAAGGGTAGTCGGGTCCGGTGCGGGAGGCCAAGGGTAGTGCGGGAGGCCAAGGGGGCCAAGGGTAGTCGCGGCCGGTGCGGGAGGCCCCTGAAATGAAAGCAAGAACACTAAGCAGCAGCACAAACCAGGGCGCAGTCCCGGCCGGTGCGCAAGACCCATTCAAACGGAAGCCATCTCACAAGTCTGCTGCCAACAAGGCCCCTAAGGGGCCCAAGGGTAGTCGCGGCCGGTGCGGGAGGCCCCTGAAATGAAAGCAAGAACACTAAGCAGCAGCACAAACCAGGGTGCAGTCCCGGCCGGTGCGCGAGACCCATTCAAACAGAAGCCATCTCACAAGTCTGCTGCCAACAAGGCCCCTAAGGGGGCCAAGGGTAGTCGCGGCCGGTGAGGGAGGCCCCTGAAATGAAAGCAAGAACACTAAGCAGCACCACAAACCAGGGCGCAGTCCCGGCCGGTGCGCGAGACCCATTCAAACGGAAGCCATCTCACAAGTCTGCTGCCAACAAGGCCTCTAAGGGGGCCAAGGGTAGTCGGGTCCGGTGCGGGAGGCCAAGGGTAGTGCGGGAGGCCAAGGGGGCCAAGGGTAGTCGCGGCCGGTGCGGTCGGCCCCTGAAATGAAAGCAAGAACACTAAGCAGCAGCACAAACCAGGGCGCAGTCCCGGCCGGTGCGCGAGACCCATTCAAACGGAAGCCATCTCACAAGTCTGCTGCCAACAAGGCCCCTAAGGGGGCCAAGGGTAGTCACGGCCGGTGCGGGAGGCCCCTGAAATGAAAGCAAGAACACTAAGCAGCAGCACAAACCAGGGCGCAGTCCCGGCCGGTGCGCGAGACCCATTCAAACGGAAGCCTTCTCACAAGTCTGCTGCCAACAAGGCCCCTAAGGGGGCCAAGGGTAGTCGCGGCCGGTGCGGGAGGCCCCTGAAATGAAAGCAAGAACACTAAGCAGCAGCACAAACCAGGGCGCAGTCCCGGCCGGTGCGCGAGACCCATTCAAACGGAAGCCATCTCACAAGTCTGCTGCCAACAAGGCCCCTAAGGGGGCCAAGGGTAGTCGCGGCCGGTGCGGGAGGCCCCTGAAATGAAAGCAAGAACACTAAGCAGCAGCACAAACCAGGGCGCAGTCCCGGCCGGTGCGCGAGACCCATTCAAACGGAAGCCATCTCACAAGTCTGCTGCCAACAAGGCCCCTAAGGGGGCCAAGGGTAGTCGCGGCCGGTGCGGGAGGCCCCTGAAATGAAAGCAAGAACACTAAGCAGCAGCACAAACCAGGGCGCAGTCCCGGCCGGTGCGCGAGACCCATTCAAACGGAAGCCATCTCACAAGTCTGCTGCCAACAAGGCCCCTAAGGGGGCCAAGGGTAGTCGCGGCCGGTGCGGGAGGCCCCTGAAATGAAAGCAAGAACACTAAGCAGCAGCACAAACCAGGGCGCAGTCCCGGCCGGTGCGCGAGACCCATTCAAACGGAAGCCATCTCACAAGTCTGCTGCCAACAAGGCCCCTAAGGGGGCCAAGGGTAGTCGCGGCCGGTGCGGGAGGCCCCTGAAATGAAAGCAAGAACACTAAGCAGCAGCACAAACCAGGGCGCAGTCCCGGCCGGTGCGCAAGACCCATTCAAACGGAAGCCATCTCACAAGTCTGCTGCCAACAAGGCCCCTAAGGGGGGCCAAGGGTAGTCGCGGCCGGTGCGGGAGGCCCCTGAAATGAAAGCAAGAACACTAAGCAGCAGCACAAACCAGGGCGCAGTCCCGGCCGGTGCGCGAGACCCATTCAAACGGAAGCCATCTCACAAGTCTGCTGCCAACAAGGCCCCTAAGGGGGCCAAGGGTAGTCGCGGCCGGTGCGGGAGGCCCCTGAAATGAAAGCAAGAACACTAAGCAGCAGCACAAACCAGGGCGCAGTCCCGGCCGGTGCGCGAGACCCATTCAAACGGAAGCCATCTCACAAGTCTGCTGCCAACAAGGCCCCTAAGGGGGCCAAGGGTAGTCGCGGCCGGTGCGGGAGGCCCCTGAAATGAAAGCAAGAACACTAAGCAGCAGCACAAACCAGGGCGCAGTCCCGGCCGGTGCGCGAGACCCATTCAAACGGAAGCCATCTCACAAGTCTGCTGCCAACAAGGCCCCTAAGGGGGCCAAGGGTAGTCGCGGCCGGTGCGGGAGGCCCTGAAATGAAAGCAAGAACACTAAGCAGCAGAACAAACCAGGGCGCAGTCCCGGCCGGTGCGCGAGACCCATTCAAACGGAATCCATCTCACAAGTCTGCTGCCAACAAGGCCCCTAAGGGGGCCAAGGGTAGTCGCGGCCGGTGCGGGAGGCCCCTGAAATGAAAGCAAGAAAACTAAGCAGCAGCACAAACCAGGGCGCAGTCCCGGCCGGTGCGCGAGACCCATTCAAACGGAAGCCATCTCACAAGTCTGCTGCCAACAAGGCCTCTAAGGGGGCCAAGGGTAGTCGCGGCCGGTGCGGGAGGCCCCTGAAATGAAAGCAAGAACACTAAGCAGCAGCACAAACCAGGGCGCAGTCCCGGCCGGTGCGCGAGACCCATTCAAACAGAAGCCATCTCACAAGTCTGCTGCCAACAAGGCCCCTAAGGGGGCCAAGGGTAGTCGCGGCCGGTGAGGGAGGCCCCTGAAATGAAAGCAAGAACACTAAGCAGCAGCACAAACCAGGGCGCAGTCCCGGCCGGTGCGCGAGACCCATTCAAACGGAAGCCATCTCACAAGTCTGCTGCCAACAAGGCCTCTAAGGGGGCCAAGGGTAGTCGGGTCCGGTGCGGGAGGCCAAGGGTAGTGCGGGAGGCCAAGGGGGCCAAGGGTAGTCGCGGCCGGTGCGGGAGGCCCCTGAAATGAAAGCAAGAACACTAAGCAGCAGCACAAACCAGGGCGCAGTCCCGGCCGGTGCGCGAGACCCATTCAAACGGAAGCCATCTCACAAGTCTGCTGCCAACAAGGCCCCTAAGGGGGCCAAGGGTAGTCGCGGCCGGTGCGGGAGGCCCCTGAAATGAAAGCAAGAACACTAAGCAGCAGCACAAACCAGGGCGCAGTCCCGGCCGGTGCGCGAGACCCATTCAAACGGAAGCCATCTCACAAGTCTGCTGCCAACAAGGCCCCTAAGGGGGCCAAGGGTAGTCGCGGCCGGTGCGGGAGGCCAAGGGTAGTGCGGGAGGCCAAGGGTAGTCGCGGCCGGTGCGGGAGGCCCCTGAAATGAAAGCAAGAACACTAAGCAGCAGCACAAACCAGGGCGCAGTCCCGGCCGGTGCGCGAGACCCATTCAAACGGAAGCCCTCTCACAAGTCTGCTGCCAACAAGGCCCCTAAGGGGGCCAAGGGTAGTCGCGGCCGGTGCGGGAGGCCCCTGAAATGAAAGCAAGAACACTAAGCAGCAACACAAACCAGGGCGCAGTCCCGGCCGGTGCGCGAGACCCATTCAAACGGAAGCCATCTCACAAGTCTGCTGCCAACAAGGCCCCTAAGGGGGCCAAGGGTAGTCGCGGCCGGTGCGGGAGGCCCCTGAAATGAAAGCAAGAACACTAAGCAGCAGCACAAACCAGGGCGCAGTCCCGGCCGGTGCGCGAGACCCATTCAAACGGAAGCCATCTCACAAGTCTGCTGCCAACAAGGCCCCTAAGGGGGCAAAGGGTAGTCGCGGCCGGTGCGGGAGGCCCCTGAAATGAAAGCAAGAACACTAAGCAGCAGCACAAACCAGGGCGCAGTCCCGGCCGGTGCGCGAGACCCATTCAAACGGAAGCCATCTCACAAGTCTGCTGCCAACAAGGCCCCTAAGGGGGCCAAGGGTAGTCGCGGCCGGTGCGGGAGGCCCCTGAAATGAAAGCAAGAACACTAAGCAGCAGCACAAACCAGGGCGCAGTCCCGGCCGGTGCGCGAGACCCATTCAAACGGAAGCCATCTCACAAGTCTGCTGCCAACAAGGCCCCTAAGGGGGCCAAGGGTAGTCGCGGCCGGTGCGGGAGGCCCCTGAAATGAAAGCAAGAACACTAAGCAGCAGCACAAACCAGGGCGCAGTCCCGGCCGGTGCGCGAGACCCATTCAAACGGAAGCCATCTCACAAGTCTGCTGCCAACAAGGCCCCTAAGGGGACCAAGGGTAGTCGCGGCCGGTGCGGGAGGCCCCTGAAATGAAAGCAAGAACACTAAGCAGCAGCACAAACCAGGGCGCAGTCCCGGCCGGTGCGCGAGACCCATTCAAACGGAAGCCATCTCACAAGTCTGCTGCCAACAAGGCCCCTAAGGGGGCCAAGGGTAGTCGCGGCCGGTGCGGGAGGCCCCTGAAATGAAAGCAAGAACACTAAGCAGCAGCACAAACCAGGGCGCAGTACCGGCCGGTGCGCGAGACCCATTCAAACGGAAGCCATCTCACAAGTCTGCTGCCAACAAGGCCCCTAAGGGGGCCAAGGGTAGTCGCGGCCGGTGCGGGAGGCCCCTGAAATGAAAGCAAGAACACTAAGCAGCAGCACAAACCAGGGCGCAGTCCCGGCCGGTGCGCGAGACCCATTCAAACGGAAGCCATCTCACAAGTCTGCTGCCAACAAGGCCCCTAAGGGGGCCAAGGGTAGTCGCGGCCGGTGCGGGAGGCCCCTGAAATGAAAGCAAGAACACTAAGCAGCAGCACAAACCAGGGCGCAGTCCCGGCCGGTGCGCGAGACCCATTCAAACGGAAGCCATCTCACAAGTCTGCTGCCAACAAGGCCCCTAAGGGGGCCAAGGGTAGTCGCGGCCGGTGCGGGAGGCCCCTGAAATGAAAGCAAGAACACTAAGCAGCAGCACAAACCAGGGCGCAGTCCCGGCCGGTGCGCGAGACCCATTCAAACGGAAGCCATCTCACAAGTCTGCTGCCAACAAGGCCCCTAAGGGGGCCAAGGGTAGTCGCGGCCGGTGCGGGAGGCCCCTGAAATGAAAGCAAGAACACTAAGCAGCAGCACAAACCAGGGCGCAGTCCCGGCCGGTGCGCGAGACCCATTCAAATGGAAGCCATCTCACAAGTCTGCTGCCAACAAGGCCCCTAAGGGGGCCAAGGGTAGTCGCGGCCGGTGCGGGAGGCCCCTGAAATGAAAGCAAGAACACTAAGCAGCAGCACAAACCAGGGCGCAGTCCCGGCCGGTGCGCGAGACCCATTCAAACGGAAGCCATCTCACAAGTCTGCTGCCAACAAGGCCCCTAAGGGGGCCAAGGGTAGTCGCGGCCGGTGCGGGAGGCCCCTGAAATGAAAGCAAGAACACTAAGCAGCAGCACAAACCAGGGCGCAGTCCCGGCCGGTGCGCAAGACCCATTCAAACGGAAGCCATCTCACAAGTCTGCTGCCAACAAGGCCCCTAAGAGGACCAAGGGTAGTCGCGGCCGGTGCGGGAGGCCCCTGAAATGAAAGCAAGAACACTAAGCAGCAGCACAAACCAGGGCGCAGTCCCGGCCGGTGAGTGAGACCCATTCAAACGGAAGCCATCTCACAAGTCTGCTGCCAACAAGGCTCCTAAGGGGGACAAGGGTAGTCGCGGCCGGTGCGGGAGGCCCCTGAAATAAAAGCAAGAACACTAAGCAGCAGCACAAACCAGGGCGCAGTCCCGGCCGGTGCGCGAGACCCATTCAAACGGAAGCCATCTCACAAGTCTGCTGCCAACAAGGCCCCTAAGGGGGCCAAGGGTAGTCGCGGCCGGTGCGGGAGGCCCCTGAAATGAAAGCAAGAACACTAAGCAGCAGCACAAACCAGGGCGCAGTCCCGGCCGGTGCGCAAGACCCATTCAAACGGAAGCCATCTCACAAGTCTGCTGCCAACAAGGCCCCTAAGGGGGCCAAGGGTAGTCGCGGCCGGTACGGGAGGCCCCTGAAATGAAAGAAAGAACACTAAGCAGCAGCACAAACCAGGGCGCAGTCCCGGCCGGTGCGCGAGACCCATTCAAACGGAAGCCATCTCACAAGTCTGCTGCCAACAAGGCCCCTAAGGGCGCCACGGGTAGTCACGGCCGGTGCGGGAGGCCCCTGAAATGAAAGCAAGGACACTAAGCAGCAGCACAAACCAGGGCGCAGTCCCGGCCGCTGCGCGAGACCCATTCAAACGGAAGCCATCTCACAAGTCTGCTGTCAACAAGACCCCTAAGGGGGCCAAGGGTAGTCGTGGCCGGTGCTGGAGGCCCCTGAAATGAAAGCAAGAACACTAAGCAGCAGCACAAACCAGGGCGCAGTCCCGGCCGGTGCGCGAGACCCATTCAAACGGAAGTCTGCTGCCAATAAGGCCTATAAGGGGGCTAAGGGTAGTTACGTCCGGTGCGGAAGGCCCCTGAAATGAAAGCAAGAACACTATGTAAGCAGCAGCACAAACCAGGGTGCAGTCCCGGCTGGTGCACCAGACTCATTCAAACGGAAGCCATCTTCCAAGTATACTGCCAACAAAGCCCCTAAGGGGGCCAAGGGTATTCACGGACGGTGTTGGAGGCCTCTGAAATGAAAGCAAGAAAACTGAGCAGCAGTAAAAACCAGGACGCAGTCCCGGCCGGTGCGCGATACCCATTCAAACGGAAGCCATCTCAGAAGACTGCTGCCCACAAGGCCTCTAAGGGAGCCAAGGGTAGTCACGGCCAGTGCAAGAGACCCCTGAAATTAAATTAAAAAAAAACATAACAAAAAACAACCATCAGCACCAAACCAGGGTGTAGCACCATCCGGGTTGCAAGACCCATGCAGCCTAAGACCATTTTACAAGACTACTGCAAATAAAGCTTAGAAGAAAGCGAAAGGTAGGCACGGCCAGTACAGGAGACCCCTGAAATTAATTTAAAAAGCAACAAAACCAAGTAGCAACACAACCTGATTGTAGACCTTGCCAGTGAGTGAGGCCTATTCAATCTAAGATACCTTTTCAAAGCTGCTTCAAAACAGGTCGCAAGGGTAGTCTTGGATGGTGTGAGGGACCCCTGAAGTAAAAGGAAAAAAACACAAAACAAAGCCGCAGAACAACCACCGGAGTCCATTAAAGCAGACTTGTTAAGGGACTTAACAACTGATAAATATATATTTATCTAAATTCATTGCAGTTTGATGAGTAAGATAAATTCTCCACTGAATTATGTCTTGCAAATACTTAACAGTCTATGGCAGCAGATTAGCAAAGTGTTTAATACTTAAGTGTTAAGTAACACAGCATTAACCATAGGCAGCCTGTTTCGCTATACTGGGACTCAGTCTCACTCAGATCAATATGGTTGATGCTGATGTACTTGAGTATTTTATATTTTGCTATAGGGCTGCCTTTCAGATTGATAAGTGTATACTGTATGTTGTTTGCTCTACTTAATTCAGTGGAGAGATGATGAGCCCCAAAGAGGCCAAACAGGCTGTCTATGGTTGGTGTTGTTGTTTGATTCAAGTATTCATTTTACCACTGGAAAGTGGGAGGATGAGAAATGGTGTTATCAGCCACAGAACTAGCAAAAACTCTTAAAGGGACATTAAACCCAATTTTTTTCTTTAATTATTCAGATAGAGAATACAATTGTAAACAACATTCCAATTTACTTCTATTATCTAACTTGCTTCATTCTTTAGATATCACTTGTTTAAGAAATACCAATGCACATGGGTGAGCCAATCACACGAGGCATCTATGTGCAGCCACCAATCAGCAGCTTCTATCTAGATATGCTTTTCAGCAAATAATATCAAGAGAATGAAGCAAATTAGATAATAGAAGTAAATTAGAAAGTTGTTTAAAATTGCATGCTCTAAATGAATCATGAAAGAAAAAAATTTGGGTTTAATGTCCCTTTAAGGCTTAAATCAATGCTTGAGTCAAATAACATAACACCTACACCATACTGATGAGCCCCAAAAAGGGCGAAACAACCTGTCTATAGCTTGTGTTGATAAAGGTTTCATATATGCAGTTTAACTCAATCCTTATCCCTTATTGCATGAGAATAACATTTTCTATGCTGGATTTGTGAACAAGACTAATATAAATAGACTGACAAACAACAAAATTAGTTTTAAAGTGCCATAAAACAGGTTACCATTATTTTCATCATATGTTATAATTTACTATAATTTTTTTTATATAATATGATGAAAAAATGGAAAAAACACTTTTTCTAACTTTGACCCCCAAAATCTGTTACACATCTACAACTACCAAAACACACTAAATTTTGTCCTGAGTTTAGAAATACCCAATGTTTACATGTTCTTTGCTTTTTTTGCAAGTTATAGGGCAATAAGTACAAGTAGCACTTTGCTATTTCCAAACCATTTTTTTTTAAATTTGTATGTCACATTTTATCACTGGTATCTGTCAGGAATCCCTGAATAATCCTTTACATGTTTATAATTTTTTTTAGATGACAACCCAAGTATTGATCTAGGTCCATTGTGGTATATTTCATGCCACCATTTCCCCGCCAAATGTGATCAAATGAAAAAAAATTGTTAACTTTTTCACTAACTTTTTCAGTAACTTTAGGTTTCTCACAGAAATTATTTACAAACAGCTTGTGCAATTATGGCACAAATGGTTGTAAATGCTTCTCTAGGATCCCCTTTGTTCACAAATAGCAGACATTTATGGCTTTACAATTACTTTTTGGTAATGAGAAGGCCACTAAATGCCGCTGCGCACCACATTTGTATTATGCTCAGCAGTGAAGGGGTTAATTAGGGAGCTTGTAGGGAGCATGTAGGGTTCATTTTAGCATTAGTGTAGTCTAGTAAACAACCCAAAGTATTGATCTAGGCACATTTTGGTATATTTCATGCCACCATTTCACCACCAAATGCGATCAAATAACATAAAAATTACTAACTTTTTCACTAACTTTAGGATTCTTACAGAAATTATTTACAAACAGCTTGTGCAATTATGGCACAAATGGTTGTAAATGCTTCTCTGGGATCCCCTTTGTTCACAAATAGCAGACATACTGGGAACCAGAGAATTCTTTTCTAAGTTTATCTTCCATCCATGAGATCGAAGAAGTAGAAAAGCTCTTGAATAGTCTTCTGCCAGCCGGCAGGACGGAACCTGGATCAGGATGTTGTCCAAGTATGGTACTACTGCAATACCTCTGGATCTCTCCACCGTGAGCAGAGCCCCCAAGACCTTCGTAAAGACTCTTGGGGCAGTAGCCAGACCAAAATGAAGAGCGACAAACTGGAAGTGCTGGTCTAGAAAAGCGAATCTTAAGAACTTGAAGTGATCCTTGTGTATTGGCACATGAAGGTAAGCATCCTTCATGTCTAACATAGCCATGAACTGTCCCTCTTGAACTAAGGGCAGAATAGACCTTATCGTCTCCATCTTGAACTATGGGACCAACAGGAACTTGTTTAAGCACTTTAGGTCTAGAATCGGGTGTAACATACCCTCCTTCTTTGGGACCACAAAAAGGTTTGAGTAGTACCCCAGACCTCTCTCTGTTAGAGGTACCGGCACAATAACTGCCAGGGAGCAGAGATCCCTCACGCACCCTAGAAAAGCTTCTCATTTTTCTGGTCTTGAAGACAGGTTTGATAAGAGGAATCTGCCCCTGGATGGATCAGATTTGAAACCTATCCTGTAACCCTGAGCGATGACCTCCAGAACCCAAGGGTCTTGCACGTCCCCCAGCCAAGCCTCCACAAAGAGTAATAGTCTGCCCCCAACACAACAGGAAACATCTTTTTAAAAATAGGGGACGGAGAAAAGGCTACCCCTGGTTTCTCCCATTCCTGAGAAATAATCTCCATAGTACGGTCTGGCACAGGAAAAACATCTGAAGAGGAAGGAACATCAAAGTAACTATTGAGTTTACTAGATTTCTTAGTAGTGACAATGACAGGGGTATCGGAGTCATCTAAAGTAGCCAAAACTTCCTTTAACAGTACTCAAAGGTGTTCAAGCTTAAATCTGAAGGATACCACTTCAGTTTAAGAAGACGGAATTATAGTGTCCGAATCTGAGATTTCACGTATCTTCCTCATCAGATTTATGAGAAAGGGCAACTTGGGTAGCAAATCTTGGAACACCAACCTTACTATCTAAATCTCTAGATTTCCTCTTACGTTTTCCCTGTAACCTTGGAATTGCAGCTAATGCGGCAGATACTGCAGAAGATACATGGGCAGCAATTTCTGCTTTCAAATATACCACACTAGGAGTTATAGAGGAACCGCAGGGCACTGCATGTGACGCCATTGAGGTTTGGGACGTTACAGGAGAATGCTGAGGTATTACCTGAACAGCATCATCCTGAGAGACATTAGGCTCAACACAAAAAAAAATCTTTATTTTGCAAGGTCTTCTTGACATAAAATTGCATGAGGGAAGCAATTTGCGCTTCTGAGCACAAAAGGCAAGAATTCATCTGAGCAGGATCCTGCTCCATATCAGACATTTTGTCTTTAAATCTGTTGAACTCCAAAAACAGTTTATTTCAAAATAAATAACCTTTAAAATAAAAATAAATAGTGCACTCTTTATTCTGCAAACCACAGCTTATAGCATCAGACCCCAGCAAAAAATAATAAACAAGTACTAGAGTGAAGATACACTCCTTACGACCCCCTCAGGACACTTTACACCTCAGTCTCGACTGAGGCGCTTACTTGCTCCAAAACCGAGAACCGGATGAAAACAGCTTAGAAGATTGCAGCTCCATGCCGCTTACTGACCTCTGTCAGCAAACACCCCTCTGAAGTACCAGAAGCCGTTCACGTGACCGGACTTGACTACTGCGCCACAGGAAGGCGCGAAAAAGCTACTTCCTGGTACGCTGCGTATCAGATCAGAGAAAAACGGAGCCCAATACTGTCCGGATCTGTCTCATGCCGACAGAAAGAAAAAGCCATTGAGCCACAGACATGTAGCAAATATAACAGACTCTGATATACTGCATTTGACTGCAAAGATGCAAAACGCCTAAGATCTGTGTGCAAACATCAAACACACAATACACTCTCAGTCCCTCAGGACTTTAACAAAATAAAAACCTCTCAAGGAATAAAAATAGCCCCTAAACCTAAGTCTAACCCTAACCCTAACACACCCCTAACTTAAATCTAATTTAAATAAATATAAATAAAATTACTATAATTAACTAAATTATTCCTATTTAAAACTAAATACTTACCTATAAAATAAACCCTAAGATAGCTACAATATAACTAATAGTTACATTGTAACTAGCTTAGGGTTTATTTTTATTTTACAGGCAACTTTGTATTTATTTTAACTAGGTACAATAGTTATTAAATAGTTATTTACTATTTAATAGCTACCTAGCTAAAACAAATACAAATATACCTGTAAAATAAAACCTAACCTAAGTTAGGGGTTAAAACAATTATTAGGTAGTTTGCAATGTTGGGGTTTGGCGGTTTAGGGGTTAATACATTTATTAGGTAGTTTGTGATGCTGGGGTTGGCGGATTTAGAGGTTAATAGTTTTATTAGGTAGGTTGCAATGTGGGTGAATGGCGGATTAGGGGTTAATGGTTTAATTAGGCATATCGCGATGTGGAGGATTGGCGGATTAGGGGTTAATATACTGTCAGCTAGAGTTTTCAGCGATATAGGGAAATTAACGAGCGCCACAAAATCGTAGTTAATTCACCTCCCTATAGCGCTGCTATTACAAGTTTTTAAAAACCCGGCTTGCGTGGGCGATATGGTGGCGTTGAGCTCCATACCTCACCCAAATACAAGCAGTGTTTTGACGTGCTCGTGCACGATTTCCTCATAGACAATAATGGGGAGAGCCTGCAAAAAAAAAGCCTAACACCTGCGATCACGGAAAAAAAAGCTCCGTAACGCAGCCCCATTGATGTCTATGGGGAAAGAAAAAGTTACGTTTAAACCCAACACCCTAACATAAAAACCATGTCTAAACACCCCTAATCTGCCACCCCCGACATCGCCGACGCCTGCCTACAGTAATTAACCCCTAATCTTCTGCCCCTAACATCGCTGCCACCTAAATAAAACTATTAACCCCTAATCTGCCGCTCCCGATATCGCCACCACCTAAATACACTTATTAATCCCTAATCTGCCGCTCCTGATATCGCCGCCACTATACTAAAGTTATTAACCCCTAAACCTCTGGCCTCCCACATCACTAACACTAAATAAATATATTAACCCCTAAACCTAACCCTAACCCTAAGTTTAACCCTAACCCCCCCTAACTTAAATATAATTAAAATAAATCTAAATTAAATTTACAATTATTACCTAAATAATTTATATTTAAAACTAAATACTTACCTGTAAAAAAACATAAGCTAGCTACAAAATAAATAATAGTTACATTGTAGCTATCTAAGGTTTTATTTTTATTTCACAGGTAAGTCTGTATTTATTTATTTTTTTATTTTATTTTTTTAATTTTTTTTTTATTGAGGTTAAAATAGCATAAATACAACAGTCTCATCAACAGATTACATTTCACAACATACGTTATACTGACATGACATGGCATTTTGGGCACCTCAGTTTTTAAGTCTTATAGGTTCGCTTAGTCCTCAGACAAACAGGGCCAATCGAGGGCCCAGAAGTTGAATAGATCGGTTGAGGACATGTTGATGGAGATAATAGCGAAAATTGCGGCTTCAGTATAAGTCAGATAAATACAGATTATGGAATGAACACACTATACCAAAACAGTGAAGTACAAAGAGGGCACCAACGTAACTCTATAGATCAACAGTTGTTACCGGTGAGGTGCAGAACAATCCACAATTATTATTTGAATCTAAATAAACCATTAAAACTGAGCAGATAAAAGAGCATAAACATTTTCTATTATCATGGGTACACTTCAGAGGAGCAGGAAATCGTAAATGAACTTGAGTTTCCTGCATTGGAACCCCGAGAGCCATGCTACAGAAATGCAGGGAAAGATTGGAGCATGACTCTGCGGGTTGGACAGAGACTACTATACTCTGTCAAAAATTTATGCGGAGGAAAGGAATCAACCCTAACCGCATAAGAATGGTGGGGGGGCGGAGAGGGGGCTGGGAACAGCACAGCCTTCAGTTGTCAATTTTCATATCTAACAAGGCAATCAACCCCGGAGTAAACACGGAAATATGGAACACATAGAAGGCTATATAAGCTCTAGTTTCTGCATAAGTGATTACTTCAAGCCTATGTGGGGGCTATGCTATAGCTAACATGGTCTAACTGCTTTGAGGAACAAAAAATACTAATATAACAACTTAACCTTATTTAAAACTGAACACAAGGGTAAAGGGCAAGTGATACTCACAGGTCTGCGTGCTAGAGGCCAAATCAGTCTACCAAAAATCATTTTAATTAAATAATATACCTGTAACTCAGGATAGGAGATAGCACACAATTAATATGTACGACCGGTAGGTCACTTAATCTAGTTCCCCAGACTAGAGTATAGAGTAAGCTGTGTAAATTTTATTTACTATGAGTAATGAGAAACTAAGCTTTTAATTAATTACATCATATATTCATAAAGTAGATTGATGTCATACTCGATAGTAATGAAAAATTAAACTTTTAATTAATTACATCATATATTCATAAAGTAGATTGATGTCATACTCAATAACAGAGCTGTAGGACCTCTCAATAAAGCTCACAAGTACCCCCTAAGCAAGGGCTGGGCGCTATTAGTGGTCCCTCTGCATAAATATATACGTTGTGGGGCTAGTCCCAGAAAAAACTTTGCACTTAGCTAGTTAAGGGTTTCCCAGACCTGTGTGTGCCTCTAAATCTCTAAATAGAGACTGAAAAAATGGCATTATTAATAGTTAGGCATAATACATCTTAGCCACTCAGCAAGGGGGTTGTGGCGTAAAATGGAGCTGTAGACTTGTAGGAGAGGCAGCCAACATCCCCCCGAATGTATCAAATACATGAGTTAAAATAATAAACATCTTGTATATAGGGGAGTGACCGTCAGAACCAGATCACAATTACAGGAAGCTATTAGTATAGGGGTCAGTTGGGAAAGCATGATGCACTTCTCTTGGTTACTAATCTGCAGGAGGCAATCACTATTTCAAACCCCCTTTGCGCAGAGTATGCTATTGTACTGTCCAGAGCACATTTGAAATGGTGATATTCAGAATAAACAATTCGTAACAAACACACAGCAAACTTAAAGAAAATGGGAGGAATACACCATACACTGTACCACCAAATGTTCACTAAATGACTGTATTACGAGTCCATTCATATATATCCACTTTTTGTGATGCATGTGTAAGGCAGAGCTTTCCCAGTCACTAAGTAGTTATCGTAATCATCTGCATCAGGGTGATGCAGAAGCAGTCGCACAGTGACTCTCAGTGTCGACATTCTGGGCCCCAGAGAACAGCGCCACTACCCCACACCTATCCTCTCAGCTATGGCGGCCATGATTATGAGGCAGGCACCAACACAGTCCGTGCTGCACAGGGTGTGCACGGAGGCGACCCCTGCATATGAGGTATTAATAACTAGCAAGGTATGTTGTAAGTCTCTCATCGCCCCCATACACACCCCAGGCAGGTCCAGATAGCAGTTCAGGGAGCCCGTCGTATCTCCCCAGTTAACTAACCAGGTATCTCTCCAAGCCTCTTCCTCCTCAGAGCCACCCCGCCATCCGGCATCCCACGGCACACTTGGATTCACCGCCATCGCCAGGCTGCATCTCCGAGGGGACAGATCAGCGGGTGGCTGCGACTCGCATGGCTGTTCTCGCCGGTACATGGGCTCCCTTCTCCCCTCTTCAACTGATGTCGATAAATGAGTGTATGTGTGGGAAGAGGGTCCTGTAGGGATCGTCTTTAGGATCAGCGCTGCGCCTGCTACTTTTCTGTGCCTCAAGTCATCTCTCACTTTGTTCACCGATTCAATAATGGTGTCTATTCTCTCGCAGAATGTCTTCTCAAATTTCGCCATGTAGGTCTGAAACATATTATAGATCTCTCCCATGGCGGAGGGTCTATCGTAGTGTGCAGCGCAGAGTCCACTTATCTGCCGCAGTAGATTTATGGGTGTATGTTTCTTCTGTAGTAGGCCGCAGCCGCGGTCTTTCCTACTACCTTTCCGATGGTGTTTAGGAGGAAACTGCTGCGAACCACTGTACAGTCTTGTGGGTAGTGTTGCTGGTATCCCGAAGCTCTCCTGGCCACTTAGTAATAGTTTTCAAGCCTTCTTATTTAGTTTAAATACCAGTTTTCTATCAGTTTATAGCAGAGCTCTGATCTTGTGCGACTGCTCTGCACTGCAGCTGGCTCCGCCCCCCGTCTGTATTTATTTTAACTAGGTAGATTAGTTAGTAAATAGTTATAACTATTTACTAACTACCTAGCTAAAATAAATACAATTACATTCATTAAGTTAGGGGGTGTTAGGGTTAGACTTAGGCTTAGGGTTACGTTAGGGTTAGGTTTAGGGGTTAATATATTTATGTAGTGATGTGGGAGGCCAGAGGTTTAGGGGTTAATAGTTTATTTTAGTATATTTCGTTGTGGGGTGCTTGCGGTTTAGTGGTTAATAGGTTTATTATTGCAGCGGTGTTGGCGGACGGCAGATAAGGGGTTAATACTGTGTTTGCAAAGCGGGAGGGCGGCGGTTTAGGGGTTAATAGGTTTATTATAGTGGTGACGATGTTGGGGAGCGGCGGAATAGGGGTTAATACACTTTTTTAAGTGGCGGCGATGTCCGGAGCGGCAGATTCGGGGTTAATATATTTATTATAGTGTTTGCGATGCAGGAGGGCCTTGGTTTAGGGGTTAATAGGTAGTTTATGGGTGTTAGTGTACTTTTTAACAGTTTAGTTATGAGTTTTATGCTACAGATTTGTAACGTAAAACTCATAGCTACTGACTTTAGATGGCGGTACAGATCTTGTCATTTTAGGCTGTACCGCTCACTTTTGGCCTCACAGCAAAACTCGTAATACCGGCGCTATGGGAGTCCCATCGAAAAATAACTTTTTTAAAAGCGCTGTAGTGATGTTGCGTGATGGCCAAAAAGGTGTGCGGTACACCTATACCTACAAGACTTGTAATAGCGGCGTTAGGGAAAAAGCATCGTTATGAAGCATAACGATGCTTTTTCACTCATAACGCAAAACTTGTAATCTAACTGTTTATTAGTTATTGCTAAGTCCTTGCGCTGAATATGTGAAACCAACTTGCGATGAGGTTCTATGTTAGCTTATGGGAGTAAAATAAGCGGGCGACAGGTGAAATATACACGCCGCATTTATATGCGGCGCCGTATATGTGATAGAAAACCCGGACTAAACACCGGCGTCTCTGGCTTTTGCAGGCAACGCCACATATGTAATCTCGCCCAAAGTGTCTTAGTAAATGGAGTACATTCAGCAGAGGGGGCTGTTACTAGTGATGTTCCTAAGGGGCCAGTTCTGGGGCCTGTTTTGTTTTACATATTTATCAGATATATCAGCAAAGGGCTACAGAGGAAGGTATGTCTGTTTGTAGATGATACAAAAATTTGTAATAGAGTAGATGTTCCAGTGGGGGTAGACAAAATAAGAAGTGATATACAACAATTGGAGGATTGGGCAAATGACTGGGATCTAAAGTTTAACACAGCAAAGTGTAAAATTATGCAATTAGGGAAGAAAAATCCAAATGTTAATTACAGACTCAATGACACTTTATTGACTGTTACAAATGAGGAACGGGACTTGGGAATTATTATTTCAGATGAATTAAAATTTAGTAAACAATGTAGTTGTGCAGCAAGTAAGGCCAGCAGAATTTTTGGATGTATTGGTAGAGGTATTTGCAGCAGAAATAATAAGGTTCTTATGCCCCTTTACAGATCATTAGTTAGGCCTCATCTTGAGTATTGTGTGCAGTTCTGGAGGCCATATCTTCAGAAGGATATAAATAAACTGTAATCTGTGCAAAGCAGGGCTAACAAAATAGTACATGTTCTAAAAAATAAATCGTACCAGGAGAGACTCAATGACCTAAATATGTATAGCTTAGGGGAGAGAAGGGAACGAGGTGATATGATAGCAACTTTCAAATATATTAAAGGGCTTAGTAAAACTGAGGCTGTATTTTCCATTAAAAGGACAATTCAAGAACAAGGGGTCATGATCTCAAGCTGAAGGGCAGTAATTTGAGGAAGCTTCTTTACATAAAGGGTGAGTGATTCATGGAATAAACTTCCACAAGAGGTAGTAATGACAAACACTGTGGGGGGATTTAAGAATGCCTGGGACAAGCATAAGGCTCTCCTACAAACTAGATACGTTTATACAGTTAGGAAAATTCAGCAGACTTGCTGGGCCTATGGCTCTTATCTGCCGTCAATATCTATGTTTCTATGTGTAAATATGTAATAATGAATACATAGAGCATATTACGTTAAATGCAGAACATTGGAATGTGAAATATTCATATTTTCATGTTGGGTTGGCGCAAATGAGAATATGCAATCGTGTTTGGGTGAGAGTGGGGTGTTAGTTTTTTTCCTCTATTGACTTCTATGGAGGAATATGTGAACGAGCACACGATATTCTAACTTCAGATTTTTTCGCTTTTCCGGTTACCGCCAGAGTGAAAACAGTTTACTCATAACACGAGCGCAACCCGATGAGCACAAAAACTTACTTCAAGTGCAATTAACGTTCAAGCGGAAATGTTACTTTGCCCTCCACTCGTAATCTGGCCCTTAGTGTTTAATGTCCCTTTAAAGGGTTACAAGTGTATGTTCTATCTGAACCATAAAAAAAATGTGCTTTTCCTGTCCCTTTAAGCCTCTGTTTTTCACTTCATCTCTTCTGCTTGTGCACACGCTTCAGTCATGTCAGTGTCACATCTCCTCTATATCTATTGTAAATTCACTTCTAATATGAAATGTAGTTTGTTCTCTTAGTGTCCTCTGCTTAAGTAAATATGTACATATGCTCAGCTGTATCCATATAATACTGGCACTACTGGGAATACTGCACTTATAGCCCTTTAATACAGGGTAACTCATCAAGCTCCTTATCACCTCCTTCACCCCCTCTCAAGCATATAATTAGTATAGGAAAAATAATATCTACATATTCTCAGCAGTATCAATACAATACTGGGAGCTAGCTGGTGATTGGTGGCTACACACATTTGCCTTTTGTCATTGGCTCACCAGTAGTGCTCAGCTAGCTCCCAGTAGTGCGCTGCTACAGGTAAGATGACTTTAACTATGTGTTTAATCCCTTTGCATGATTTAAACACATACAGCTAGATTACAAGTCTATGCGTTCGCCTTTTAATGCTGAAAATATGGCATTTTCAACGTTAAAACAGCACAGCAGCCATTACAAGTCTTGTCGACATAGCTGTACCGCAAGCCTTTTAGCCTGTAACGCAACGTCAGTACCGCACTTGGAAAAATTACGTTTTTTCATGGGATTTCCATAGCGCTGTTATTACAAGTTTTTCTGGGAGGCTAAAAAGCTAGCGTTACACCCTATAACGACAAGATCTGTACCCCTAAAATAAAGTTATTAAGCCCTACACCGCCGCCACTATAATAAACCTATTAACCCCTAAACCTAAAGCCCCCACAACGAAATATACTAAATTAAAATATTAACCCCTAAACCGAAAGCCCCCATATCGCAATAAACTAATTTAAACTAGTAACCCCTTAATCTAATGCCTCCTAACTTTATATTAAAATTACAATTTCCCTTTCTTAAATTAAATTAAAACTTACCTGTCAAATTAAAAAACTAAGTGTAAACTAACAATTAAACTAATATAACGTAAACTAAAATTAAACAAACTACCAATTAAAATAAACTAAACTACACATTAAAAAAATCCTAACACTACTCTAAAAATTACAAAGTATATAATTACAAAAATAAAAAATACTAAATTACAAAAAATAACAAACACTAAATTACGGAAAATAACAAACTAAATGATCAAAAATAAAAAAGAATTACACCTAATCTAATAGCCTTATCAAAATAAAAAATCCCACCCAAAATAAAAAAAAACCTAGCCTACAATAAACTACCAATAGCCCTTAAAAGGGCCTTTTGTGGGGCATTAACCAAAAAAAGATATCAGCTATTTTCCATGAAAAAAAATACAAAGACCCCCCAACAGTAAAACCCACCACCAAACCAACCCCCCAAAATAAAAAACCTAATTCTAAAAAACCTAAGCTACCCATTGCCCTGAAAAGGGCATTTGTATGGGCATTGCCCTTAAAAGGGCATTTAGGGGGGCGTGTCCAAGCAGCGGCTCTGACCGGCCGCATTTTTCTTGTGCTTCAGGTGATAAAGTGATAATCCGCTGGTTATCATAACCATTTTACAGCACAAAGAACAATTTGCAACTGGTTTTGTAATTGATAACATGTACTACTTCTACTTATCTCCTATTTGGCTGTGTTTATGAACCGGGAGCCAGAACTGGACGACTGAGGCCTGGTGCGGCGGCACTCTAACAGGCAGCGCTACCCCCCTGGGAAGCTGGGGTTACTTGACTGGAGCTGGACACAGCTAGGGGACAAACCAGCTAATCAACACTGCATAGACATCGGACACTGAATTATATCTCCGCATACCCTATTGCATTTACGCAACATCACAGCAGCTAATAACAGCTAATGGCAGCCATGTGGTATGACACCATAACTGAAAACATGGACAATTCCTTCAAAAAACTAGAGGATATGCTTCAAGCCTTGATCGACAAAGCGCCTACAGAAAGGGACATACAGGCTCTGGCAGATAAAATTGGGCATACCAATGTTACTTCGGTTAGCAGGCAAGACAGAAACACAATTACCATCGGAAGAGAGCGCGCACCAACGCATAACAGGAGCGGTGTCAGCGCAAGCACACAAGCTTAGTAATAGAGAAGAGTATGTCCGGCAGTTGAATAGAGTCTCATACCTGTTATATCCTTTAACAAAAATAAGGAGAAAAAGCAACGTCAAGTATTCTAAAATGGCGTCCACAGCTGAATTAAATCAATGTATGGTCACGACTCCCTCAGATGCCACGACAACTACTAAAGCGAAGAAGAGTTCCACACAGCCATACACGGCATCAGCATCAAAGTTCTTCAAACGATCGCAATGGTCACTGAGAATGGATTCTCATATTGCCCAGCTCTGGGAACATGAAGGGGACTTTCGGAGAATAAGGAAAACAGAGACTATGAACCTTTGTGCCGACAACATACCACCGACTAACAATTTAGATTTCAAACAGCAAGCTAATTTATCTGATACATTGCCAGCCCAAACTTCAAGTGATAGCTTACCCAAGACTCAAACACCCTACATTGTAAAGAATCCCGATAAGCTTCTTCAACATGCGGATACTGGTTTGCTGTTCCAGGGAGATTCAGTGGAGAACTTTTTGGAGAAGAGATTAATTGAGCTGAAGTCTTTCTCGGGTGGATAGAGTGAAATGAATAAACTTTACATACTCTGACTTCAGTCATTATAAAAGACTCAGCGCTGCTATCGTTCTCAGGTTTTCTATAATGTTCTGTTTATAGCAAGAAATAATGATTGATTCTGTTGTTATTGGTCGAGTGTTTGCCGGTCTTGATTTTGCTAGAGTTCTTGTATCCATTGCCCACATAAGTTTTGTAGCGTTGATGGTATACTTTAAACATGTGAAATATTGCTTTCTCCATGAATGGCATGCAAGCTTCCACAATGTCTAGTCTAGTTAGGTTAGATTTATTCCATTAATAGTCTCTTATCACAGCGTGTCGCGGGGGCTGAAGAGTATCGTCCCCAATACTTATGAGGTTAATAAACATAGGCTAATAGAACTATTCAAATTAAGAATATCTATTCTCGCCTTACTCCTATAGTTATGACCAAAACTTTTATTGTCATGATATGTAACCACTAAGGGTGTATCTTTTTCACGCATTTATTTTAAGCCCTCCTTATATATATTTTACACATGTACACAGAAAGGTTCTAGAAATACCGCCATAGAATTGAGGCTCATCCTGCAACTGGCGGCCGAAGTTGCAGGTAAGTTTTGCATTTACTTAAGTCATAGATCCTTTATCATAAAAGCTAACTTTAGAGGGCTTCTAATTTTACTGATACTGAATCTTGGGAAGCTTATTCTTCACACCTATACTGCATATCCTAAATGCTGGAGGGTTGCACAATGTTATAGAGCTAGCCTTCAGTTGAAATAACATTTTAATTGTTTAATGGAAAGCTTCACGTGCATACTAGCAGGCTCAATTAGCAGCAACATGTAATGATAGTTTTAGGAGAGATGAGAATCTTACTCTAATAATCACTAACAAATTACTTTGAGTCAGTACCTATATATATCAGAATCTACTAATTCATAACAATTATGTCTGCCCATATCTCAACCTACACTAAAAGTGATTTGCGCAACTGGCCTGTTGTCAATGTGCTGTAAAGCTTAATTTGCTGTGTTCTGTTCCGGTTTCCGCTCCCTAGTTATTAGGGAGCTACTTTTGTTCTATTAAAAAAAGGAAAAAGGAGGACTGTAATTTGATTTGCATACGTTTTGTCAGCCGTAAAGAATCAGTCCAGGATTTTGCCCAACTGCTAACGTGAAAAGGTAAACACACGCTAGCACACTGAGAATAAACCAGGACGTGACCCACTCAGAAAACAAAAGGACAAAGTCAGGTATATATAAAGTACTCACAGTAGCTGCAGAATCTTAGGGGAATCTCTTGGAGATGAGAACAGGACCAAGAAGAAATGGCTCCAGTGAAGATATCAAACAATTTAAGGAGACGTCCCTCAAAGTAGGTCTGTAGGATTAGGTAGCAGGATAATTGAGCAAGAATCAAACAATGACTCTTAAAGCAGGTTTGAATTATGCTGCAGTATGATATTACAAGCAATGATAATGTCCCTTTAAGCAGGTGAGGATTATGCAGCAGTATAGTATATCAAGCAATGATAATGTCCCTTTAAGCAGGTGAGGATTATGCAGCAGTATTGTATAACAAGCAATGATAATGTCCCTTTAAGCAGGTGAGGATTGTGCAGCAGTATGGTATAACAAGCAATGATAATGTCCCTTTAACCCCTTAATGACAACTGACGTACCAGGTACGTCATGCATTAACAACCAGTTAATGACAATAGACGTACCTGGTACGTCAGTTGTCTAAGAGAGTGCTGGAAGCGATCGCAATCGCTTCCAGCAGCTCTCAGGGTATTGCAGTGATGCCTCCATATGGAGGCATCCTGCAATACCTTTTTAGAAGACTCCGATGCAGAGAGAGCCACTCTGTGGCCCTCTCTGCACCGGTAGCGATGGTGCCGGTTCGTTGGTGGGTGGGAGCATAACAGGGAGGCGGGTGGGCGGCCCATCGCTACCCGGCATCCGGTTCCTGTAGGTGCAATGTGCACGCCGGGTGCCGGGAGCGTGCGCGCGCGCGATTAGCTGGCCACTGACACCAATGAGGAGGGAAGAGGGGGGAAAAAACATTTTAAAAAAATATATATATAAGGATCTGGGAGGGGGAGGGGGTTGGGGTATTGTGGGGGGCTGCTACACTACAGAAAACATTAATAATTGTAAAAAGATAAAAAAACACTTTTGTTTTTGGGGCAAATTGGGTACTGGCAGACAGCTGCCAGTACCCAAGATGGCGGCAATTAGGTAGGGGAGAGGGTTAGAGAGCTGGGGGGGGGGGGGATCATGGAGGTTGGGGCTAAGGCAGGGGTCCATCACAGCCAAAACATTTTATTTTTTTTTATTAAAAAAAAGAAAAACTCCTTTTATTTAGTACTGGCAGACTTTCTGCCAGTACTTAAGATGGCGGGGACAATTGTGGGGTGGGGGAGGGAAGAGAACTGTTTGGGAGGGATCAGGGGGTGGGATGTGTCAGGTGGGAGGCTGATCTCTACCCTAAAGCTAAAATTAACCCTGCAAGCTCCCTACAACCTACCTAATTAACCCCTTCACTGCTGGGCATAATTTACGTGTGGTGCGCAGCAGCATTTAGCGGCCTTCTAATTACCAAAAAGCAATGCCAAAGCCATATATGTCTGCTATTTCTGAACAAAGGGGATCCCAAAGAAGCTTTTACAACCATTTGTGCCTTAATTGCAGAAGCTGTTTGTAAATAATTTCAGTGGGAAACCTAAAGTTTGTGACAAAATTTGTGAAAAAGTGAACTTTTTTTTTTATTTGATGACATTTGGCGGTGAAATGGTGGCATGAAATATACCAAAATGGGCCTAGATCAATACTTTGGGTTGTCTTCTAAAAAAAAATATATACATGTCAAGGGATATTCAGGTATTCCTGACAGATATCAGGGTTCCAATGTAACTAGCGCTAATTTTGAAAAAAAGTTGTTTGGAAATAGCAAAGTGCTACTTGTATTTATGGCCCTATAACTTGCAAAAAAAGCAAAGAACATGTAAACATTGGGTATTTCTAAACTCAGGACAAAATTTAGAAACTATTTAGCATAGGTGTTTTTTGGTGATTGTAGATGTGTAACAGATTTTGGGGGTCAAAGTTAGAAAAAGTGTGTTTTTTTCAATTTTTTCCTCATATTTTATATTTTTTTTTATAGGAAATTATAAGATATGATGAAAATAATGGTATCCTTAGAAAGTCCATTTAATGGCGAGAAAAACGGTATATAATATGTGTGGGTACAGTAAATGAGTAAGAGGGAAATTACAGCTAAACACAAACACTGCAGAAATGTAAAAATAGCCATTGTCATTAAGGGTAAGAAAATTGAAAAATGGTCCGGTCATTAAGGGGTTAAGCAGGTGAGGATTATGCAGCAGTATGGTATAACAAGCAATGATAATGTCCCTTTAAGTAGATGAGGATTATGCAGCAGTATGGTATAACAAGCAATGATAATGTCCCTTTAAGCAGGTGAGGATTATGCAGCAGTATGGTATAACAAGCAATGATAATGTCCCTTTAAGTAGATGAGGATTATGCAGCAGTATGGTATAACAAGCAATGATAATGTCCCTTTAAGCAGGTGAGGATTATGCAGCAGTATGGTATAACAAGCAAAGATAATGTCCCTTTAAGCAGGTGAGGATTATGCAGCAGTATTGTATAACAAGCAATGATAATGTCCCTTTAAGCAGGTGAGGATTATGCAGCAGTATAGTATATCAAGCAATGATAATGTCCCTTTAAGCAGGTGAGGATTGTGCAGCAGTATTGTATAACAAGCAATGATAATGTCCCTTTAAGCAGGTGACGATTATGCAGCAGTATGGTATAACAAGCAATGATAATGTCCCTTTAAGTAGATGAGGATTATGCAGCAGTATGGTATAACAAGCAATGATAATGTCCCTTTAAGCAGGTGAGGATTATGCAGCAGTATGGTATAACAAGCAATGATAATGTCCCTTTAAGTAGATGAGGATTATGCAGCAGTATGGTATAACAAGCAATGGTAATGTCCCTTTAAGCAGGTGAGGATTATGCAGCAGTATGGTATAACAAGCAATGATAATGTCCCTTTAAGCAGGTGAGGATTATGCAGCAGTATGGTATAACAAGCAATGATAATGTCCCTTTAAGCAGGTGAGGATTATGCAGCAGTATGGTATAACAAGCAATGATAATGTCCCTTTAAGCAGGTGAGGATTATGCAGCAGTATGGTATAACAAGCAATGATAATGTCCCTTTAAGCAGGTGAAGATTATGCAGCAGTTTGGTATAACAAGCAATGATAATGTCCCTTTAAGCAGGTGAGGATTATGCAGCAGTATGGTATAATAAGCAATGATAATGTCCCTTTAAGCAGGTGAAGATTATGCAGCAGTTTGGTATAACAAGCAATGATAATGTCCCTTTAAGCAGGTGAAGATTATGCAGTAGTTTGGTATAACAAGCAATGATAATGTCCCTTTAAGCAGGTGAAGATTATGCAGTAGTTTGGTATAACAAGCAATGATAATGTCCCTTTAAGCAGGTGAAGATTATGCAGCAGTATGGTATAACAAGCAATGATAATGTCCCTTTAAGCAGGTGAAGATTATGCAGCAGTTTGGTATTACCAGCAATGGTCAAGAAACAAATAGACTGGTTCAGGATTAGGCCAAAAGAGTGGTCAGGCAAGCGGTGGGTCAATAACAAGAGACAGGAACAGAGTTTCAGGCAAGCCAGGGGCCAATATCCAGAAAAAAGGTCCAGGTAACAATACTCACAGCCAGGAAGTAATAAACAACAAACGGCCCCGAGGAGAAGCTCCCGCCGGCATTTAAAGCCAGAATGAGAGGAGGCCGTGACGTTAAGGGGGAGTGTCCGGAAGACCGCGTCACGTTACTAAGCAACGTGACGCGGTAAGGACCAGAGGAGATCCGGGAGCCACGGCGACACAGCGATGAACGGATCCGATCATGACACGTTTATTTTCCAAATAGGATGCAAATATTTGATGTACCACCTATACCTTTCTTTTTTGCTTTATGTATTGTAATCTTATCACTATGGGGGGTAGTTATCAAGCCGTCTACTTTACCTGCCTTCGCCGGTCCAATACGCCCGCCTAAGCTCGCCTACCATCGCCGCCGCGGACCTGAAAAATTTCGCCTAAGTTATAAAAAAATCTGTCAAAAAGCTGCGCACCAAGTACGGGGCGATGAGCAGCGGACTGTGAGAGTTATCACTCATCCGATCTCGCTGCTCTTCGGCTTTTTGACAGCTTTATTGAAACCCCTGTAACTAAGCACCCACACTAACTACACTGTTCTACCCCTATACCGGCGCCCCCGGAGCCCCCCGCAACTAAATAAAGTTATTAACCCCTAAACTGCCGCTCCTGGACACCGCCGCAACTTTTATAAATGCATTAACCCCTAAACCGCCGCTCCCGGACACCGCCGCCACCTACATTATACCTAGTAACCCCTATCCTGCCCCCCTATACCGCCGACCCTCTATACTAAAGTTATTAACCCCTATCCTGCCGATCCCGGACCTCGCCGCAACTAAATAAATAGTTTAACCCCTAAACCGCCGCTCACGGACCCCGCCGCAACCTTTATTAAACTTATTAACCCCTAATCTGCCCCCCCTACACCGTCGCCACCTATAATAAATTTATTAACCCCTATCCTGCTCCCCCCCTACACCGCCGCCACTGTAATAAAATTATTAACCCCTAAACCTAAGTCTAACCCTAACCCTAACACCCCCCTAACTTAAATATGAATTAAATACATCTAAATAATATTTCTCTTATTAACTAAATTAATCCTATTTAAAACTAAATACTTACCTTTAAAATAAACCCGAATATAGCTACAATATAAATAATAATTATATTGTAGCTATCTTAGGATTTATTTTTATTTTACAGGCAACTTTCAATTTATTTTAACTAGGTACAATAGCTATTAAATAGTTATTAACTATTTAATAGCTACCTAGCTAAAATAAAGAGAAATTTACCTGTAAAATTAAAACTAACCTAAGTTACAATTACACCTAACACTACACTATACTTTAATAAATTATTCCTATTTAAAACTAAATACTTACCTGTAAAATAAACCCTAAGATAGCTACAATGTAATTAATAATTACATTGTAGCTATTGTAGGATTTATATTTATTTTACAGGTAACTTTGTATTTATTTTAGCTAGTTAGAATAGTTATTAAATAGTTATTAACTATTTAATAACTACCTAGCTAAAAGAAATACAAAATTACCTGTAAAATAAATCCTAACCTAAGTTACAATTAAACCTAACACTACACTATCATTAAATTAATTAAATTAATTACCTTCAAATAACTACAATTAAATAAACTAACTAAAGTACAAAAAAAAAGCTAAGTTACAAAAAATAAAAAAAATAAGTTACAAACATTTAAAAAATATTACAACAATTTTAAGCTACTTACACCTAATCTAAGCCCCTAATAAAATAACAAAGCCCCCCAAAATAAAAAAATGCCCTACAGTTAACAGCTCTATTACCTTACCAGCCCTTAAAAGGGCCTTTTGCGGGGCATGCCCCAAAGAATTCAGCTCTTTTGCCTGTAAAATAAAAATATAACCCCCCCCAACATTAAAACCCACCACCCACATACCCCTAATCTAACCCAAACCCCCCTTAAATAAACCTAACACTACCCCCCTGAAGATCATCCTACCTTGAGCCGTCTTCAGCCAGCCGACCACCGATGGAACCGAAGAGGAGATCTGGAGCGGCAGAAGTCATCATCCAAGGGGCGCTGAAGAAGTCTTCCATCCGATGAAGTCTTCAATCTTCATCTATCCGGAGCGGAGCGGATCCATCTTCAGACGAGCCGACGCGGAGCCATCCTCTTCTTCCCGACGACTAACGACGAATGAAGGTTCCTTTAAGGGATGTCATCCAAGATGGCGTCCCTTCAATTCCGATTGGCTGATAGGATTCTATCAGCCAATCGGAATTAAGGTAGGAAAAATCTGATTGGCTGATTGAATCAGCCAATCAGATTGAAGTTCAATCCGATTAGCTGATCCAATCAGCCAATCAGATTCAGCTCGCATTCTATTGGCTGATCATTGGTAGTTTATTGGTAGTAGCCATTGGTAGTTTATTCTAGATTAGGTTTTTTATTTTGGGGTGTTATTTTTAATGGGTATTAGAATAGGAATAATTTGTATTATTTTTGAAAATTTGTTATTTTGTCTAATGTATTTTTTTCGTTTTGGGGTGGGATTTTATTTTTAGATTAGGGGTTGGGCATTTTCCTAAAAGAGCTGAATGCCCTTTTGAGGGCAGGAAAAAGAGCTAAATGCCCTTTTAAGGGCAATGCCCATACAAATGCCCATACCAATAGGAAGATTAGGTTTTACTTTATTTTTATTTTGTGGGTTTGGGGGGTAGGGGTTTGTATACTGTTAGGGGGTGTTTGTTTTGTTTTTAGTAGCAAAAGAGCTGTTAACTTTAGGGCAATGCCCTACAAAAGGCTTTTTTATTTTGGGGTGGATTTTTTTTAAGGATATTAGAATAATTTTTATTTTTTTTGATAATTTAATTTTTTTTTTTGTAATGGTAGTTTTTTTTAATTTTTTTTATTTTAGTGTTTTTTATTTTTTGTAATTTTATGTTCTAGTGTAAGGTAGCTTAGGTTTTATTTCACAGGTAAGTATGCATTTAGTTTTAACTAGGTATTATTTAGTTAATAATTGTAACTTTAATTTAACTCTATTGTAATTATCTTAAAGTTAGGGGGTGTTAGGGTTAGGTTTAGGGTAGGTGTAGCGGTTAATAGTTTAATTTAGATTTTTGCAATGTGGGGGGCTAGCGGTTTAGGGGTTAATAGATTTATTTAGTGGTAGTGATATGGGAGGTGTTAATAACTTTATTTAGTTGCGGCGATGTCGGGGAGCTGCGGAATAGGGGTTAATAGATTTATTATAGTGTGGGCGATGTTGGGGCGCAGGGGAATAGGGGTTAATAACTTTAGTATAGTGGCAGCTATATTGGGAGCGGCAGATTAGGGGTTAATAAGTTTATGTAGGTGGCAGCAATGCTGGTGGGGAGCAGATTAGGGGTGTTTAGACGTGGAGTTTATGTCAGGATGTTAGGTTTAAACTTTTTTTTTTTTTCACCATAGGCATCAATGGGGCTGCGTTACGGAGCTTTTCTTTTCCGCGATCGCAGGTGTTAGAGACTTTTTTCTGACCCGCTCTCCCCATTGATGTCTATGGAGAAAGCGTGCACGAGCACGTCAAAACAGCGCTTGTTTCTAGTGTGTAATGAAGCTCAACGCAACCGTATCGCCCGCACAAGCCCGGTTTTTAAAAACTTGTAATGGCTGCGTTATAGGGGATTAAATAAAGCAACTTTTGTTGTGTTCGTTAATTTCCCTATAGCGCGCATAACTCGTAATCTAGCTGAATGTCATTTGCAAGCAACAGTGCAATAATAAATGTGCTAACATATTATAGCATTTTCTTTTTGCACGTATAGCCCTTTAATACAGGGTAACTCATTATCACCTCCTTCACCCCCTCTCAAGCATATAATTGCTATAGGAAAAATACCTTTACAGCAAGTACCAAAATAAGCAAGGGTTAGATTATTAACCCTTTAGCATCTGTAGAGCAGGGCACCACAAAGCACCCTAGTTTATATAGATGTTACACAGACTGACAATATACAGTGATATTACCTCATTATGTTTAACCTGTTCACTACTGTCTGGGGACTGCTGGGATGGAGCACAATATATGTAGATATAGTGAGAATAATTATTTGTACATTCTGTGAATTCCAGTCTCAGCACATGAAGAGTCTGATATCTTAAGTCCCTGCTAAGCAAAGGCTCAGGATATAAATGGGGGAAATAAAGATGTTGTGCAACACTATAGAGATGTCTGTCTCATCACACATTCTACCCTCCCTGGTATTAGACATCACATCTCATTTATCTACCTGACTACACATTGCTAACCTTCAGTATAACAGCACATAACAGATAAGCTTTGAGACAAAAACAACTTACATACAGCAAACAATGAGATTGGTAATGACCATAGATTAAAATCAAAGCCACAGTGACCTCTGTGGTGGGAGTATTGAACTGCACACATTAATATTAAAGGGACAGTCAACACTGAAATTATATTTACCTCAATCTGTTTATTGCCCCCACATGAAACTGTTCATATCACTGCACCACACGTAACACTTCGTCTTATGCTACATATTTGAAAATGTCCGTCAATCTCACCCCTATAACTTCTTCACCAATTACAATATTTTATGTCTGCCAATCACATGCGTCTCCATGGTAAAACATCTTGGGTACGCGGCTTAAAGGGACACTGAACCCAAATTTTTTCTTTCGTGATTCAGATAGAGCATGACATTTTAATCAACTTTCTAATTTACTCCTATTATCAATTTTTTCTTCATTCTCTTGGTATCTTTATTTGAAATGCAAGAATGTAAGTTTAGATGCCGGCCCATTTTTGGTGAACAACCTAGGTTGTCCTTGCTGATTGGTGGATAAATTCATCCACCAATCAAAAACTGCTGTCCAGAGTTCTCAACCCAAAAAAAGTTTAGATGCCTTCTTTTTCAAATAAAGATAGCAAGAGAACGAAGAAAAATTGATAATAGGAATAAATTAGAAAGTTGCTTAAAATTGCCTGCTCTATCTAAATCACGAAAGAAAAAAATTAGGTTCAGTGTCCCTTTAAGCGAGCGCATGCGCAGTTTGACTGTAGTGATTAACTGTACCCGGAACCTTTCTTTCTACCAACGGACTTTTTAAGAAACAGTACCTGCGCAAACAGATTGCGCATAACGGCACAGAGCAAGGCAAGGGCCGAAAATGAAATAATAAAGATGTTAATGAATTCCCACATCTGGGAAGACCGCTCCGGACCTCCGCTCTGCGCCACCTTCACTGTGGATGAAGATGATGGACCCGCCTGGAAGAAGACCTTCTCCGCCGGACTTCAGGAACCGTGAGTACCTATTTGGGGCTTATGGTTAGGCTTTTTTTTTTTTTAAGATTAAAGTTTTTTGGTCAACTTAAAAAGAGCTGAATGCCCTTTTAAGTGCAGTAAAAAAGAGCTGAATGCCCTTTTAAGGGCAATGCCCATACAAATGCCCCTTTAGGGGCAATGGGTAGTTTAGGTTTTTTAAAAGTTAGGTTTTTATTTTGGGGGGTTTGGTGGGTGGGGGGTTTTACTGTTAGAGGGTGGACAGTATTTTTTTAAGGAGAAGAGCTGTTTAACTTGGGGCAATGCCCTACAAAAAGCCCGTTTATGGGCGATTGGCAGTTTATTCTTAGATTAGGGGGTGTTTTTATTTTGGGGGCTTTTTTCATAGGGGTTAGGTTTTTTTTTTTTAAATTTTGGATAATGTGGTTTATTATTTTCTGTAATGTTAGCCTTTTTATTTTGTGTAAGTTTAGATTAATTTAATGTAATATTTTTTTTTTTAAAGTAATTTAGTATTTTATTATTTTATGTAATTAAGGGGTTAATTTAGTGGGTGTTAGGTTAGGGGGCTTAGTCATTAACTTAGTTATTTGCTTGTGGGGGTTGGCGGTGTAGGAGTTAATAGGTAAATTAGTTTATTGCATTGGTGGTGGGTGGCGGTTTAGGGGTTAATAAATTAATGATTTAATTTGCAATGTGGGGGAATGGCGGATTAGAGGTTAATAGATGTATTAGGTAGTTTGCAATGTTAGGGTTGGCGGATTTAGGGGTTAATAATTTTATTAGGTAGTTTTATTATATATTTTTTCTTAATACTTCGTACAGGCGGTTAGATTTTTTTGTAATACTTATTGCGGGCAATTAGGTTTTTTTTGTAATACTTATTGCGGGCGATTAGGTTTTTTTTGTAATACTTATTGCGGGTGATTAGGTTTTTTTTGTAATACTTATTGCGGGCGATTAGGTTTTTTTTGTAATACTTATTGCGGGCGAATAGGTTTTTTTTGTAATACTTATTGCGGGTGATTAGGTTTTTTTTGTAATACTTATTGCGGGTGATTAGGTTTTTTTGTAATACTTATTGCGGGCGAATAGGTTTTTTTTGTAATACTTATTGCGGGCGATTAGGTTTTTTTTGTAATACTTATTGCGGGTGATTAGGTTTTTTTTGTAATACTTATTGCGGGCGATTAGGTTTTTTTTGTAATACTTATTGCGGGTGATTAGGTTTTTTTTGTAATACTTATTGCGGGCGAATAGGTTTTTTTTGTAATACTTATTGCGGGTGATTAGGTTTTTTTTGTAATACTTATTGCGGGCGAATAGGTTTTTTTTGTAATACTTATTGCGGGTGATTAGGTTTTTTTTGTAATACTTATTGCGGGTGATTAGGTTTTTTTTGTAATACTTATTGCGGGTGATTAGGTTTTTTTTGTAATACTTATTGCGGGTGATTAGGTTTTTTTTGTAATACTTATTGCGGGCGAATAGGTTTTTTTTGTAATACTTATTGCGGGTGATTAGGTTTTTTTTGTAATACTTATTGCGGGTGATTAGGTTTTTTTTGTAATACTTATTGCGGGTGATTAGGTTTTTTTTGTAATACTTATTGCGGGTGATTAGGTTTTTTTTGTAATACTTATTGCGGGTGAATAGGTTTTTTTTGTAATACTTATTGCGGGTGATTAGGTTTTTTTTGTAATACTTATTGCGGGTGATTAGGTTTTTTTTGTAATACTTATTGCGGGCGATTAGGTTTTTTTTGTAATACTTATTGCGGGTGATTAGGTTTTTTTTGTAATACTTATTGCGGGCGATTAGGTTTTTTTTGTAATACTTATTGCGGGTGATTAGGTTTTTTTTGTAATACTTATTGCGGGTGATTAGGTTTTTTTTGTAATACTTATTGCGGGTGATTAGGTTTTTTTTGTAATACTTATTGCGGGTGATAAGGTTTTTTTTGTAATACTTATTGCGGGTGATTAGGTTTTTTTTGTAATACTTATTGCGGGCGATTAGGTTTTTTTTGTAATACTTATTGCGGGCGATTAGGTTTTTTTTGTAATACTTATTGCGGGCGATTAGGTTTTTTTTGTAATACTTATTGCGGGTGATTAGGTTTTTTTTGTAATACTTATTGCGGGTGATTAGGTTTTTTGTAATGTTCCGTTTGCCTTCGTTGCATCAAGGTGAATTCTTTTGGCTGCCTCGCACTGTCGACATTCCTTTGAGGATGCGTGCGCAACTGCCGACGGCGACGGACTATTATTATAGTATAGATATGATTCTTGAACAATTTAAATTAAGGCTCAACTTATTTTAACAAACATTCCCTATTAATTTAATGTCTGTATAATTATTATTTGTTTTATGTGTATAATCAACTGCTGTATATAGTCAGTGCAAATGCCTTCCTCAATGCAAAGATCAATTATTCAATATGAATATTTTCTTTGCTACACATACTCTTTTTATTACAAAATAAATAATAATTTTATATATATCCACTTTATAGTTACAGTTTATGACTGTTAAGCACATAATTGAATTCACAATAATGAGCATTGTCTTGACGGGGATAATATGAAAACGTTGTGTCACAACATGGGGCGCGATCCGATATACGGCGCAGGTTTCGGCGCAAGCGTGGAAACCTGCGCCGCCCGTAGTTTCAGCTCGCAACTCGAGCTATCACATATACGGCGCCGTCAGATGCTAAAGTGCCGTAAGTCTGACAAACTAGCGATGCCCAGAAATCTGCGTAAGTACAAATTTCTGGAGTCGCCAGTGACTTACGGTACTTTAGAAACTGCCGCCGCCTACAAAAACTGACTAAATTATAAAATCTCCCGTAACTGTCTAACATGCCTCCCAAAAATAGCCCGACACGTATACCCCTCTATCCGCAATCCCCCCTCTCACTCCTAACAATAAATGTATTAACCCCTAAACCGCCGCTCCCGGACCCCGCCGCCAGCTACATTAACTATATTACCCCCTAATATGATCCCCCTACACCGCCGCCACCTATTTTAACTATGTTACCCCTAATGTGAGCCCCCTACCCCGCCGCCACCTACATTAACTATATTACCCCCTAATATGATCCCCCTACACCGCCGTCACCTACATTATATGTACTACCCCCTAATCTGACCCCCTTACACTGCCGCTACCTATATTAAAATTATTAACCCCAATCTAATCCCCCTACACCGCCGCCACCTATATTAAATGTCTAACCCCCTAATTTGAGCCCCCTACACCGCCGCCACCTACATTAAAATTATTAACCCCTAATGTAATCCCCCTACACCGCCGCCATCTATATTAAAATTATTACCCCATCAAGTGAGCCCCCTACCCCGCCGCCACCTATTTTAACTACATTACCCCCTAATCTAATCCCCCTACACCGCCGCCACCTATAATAAATGTATTACCCCCTAAAATACTAAAATGTCCCTACCCTAAACTAAATTACAAATAGCCCTAAAAAGGGCCTTTTGCGGGGTATTGCCCCAAAGTAACCAGCTCTATTACCAGCCCTTAAAAGGGCCTTTTGCGGGACATTGTCACAAAGTAATCAGCTCTTTTACCTGTAATCTGACCCCCCTACACCGCTGCCACCTATATTAAATATATTAACCCCTAATCTAATCCCCCTACACCGCCGCCACCTATATTAAATATATTAACCGCAAATCTGACCCCCCCTACACCACCGCCACCTATATTAAATATATTAACCCCTAATCTGACCCCCTACACCGCCGCCACCTATATTAAATATATTAACCCCTAATCTGACCCCCCTACACCGCCGCCACCTATATTAAATATATTACCCCCTAATTTGACCCCCTTACACCGCTGCCACCTATATTAACCCTAATTATATTAGGGTTAATATAGTTATTATAGTTATTATATTATATATATTAACTATATTAACCCTATCTAACCCTAACACCCCTAACTTAATTATTATTGCAATAAATCTAAATAATATTAATCTTATTAACTAAAATATTCCTATTTAAAACTAAATACTTACCTATAAAATAAACCTTAAGATAGCTACAATATAATTAATAATTACATTGTAGCAATTTTAGGGTTTATATTTATTTTACAGGTAACTTGGTATTTATTTTAACTAGGTACAATAGCTATTAAATAGTTAATAACTATTTAATAGCTACCTAGTTAAAATAATTATCAATTTACCTGTAAAATAAATCCTAACCTAAGTTACAAATACACCTACACTATCAATAAATTAATTAAATAAACTACAATTATCTAAACTAAAATATAATTAAATACACTAAACTAAATTACAAAAACAAACACTAAATTACAGAAAATAAAAAAATATTAGAAGAATTTTAAGCTAATTACACCTAATCTAAGCCCCCTAATAAAATAACAAAGCCCCCCAAAATAAAAAAATGTCCCTACCCTAAACTAAATTACAAAAAGTAATCAGCTCTATTACCAGCCCTTAAAAGGGCCTTTTGTGGGGCATTGCCCCAAAGTAATCAGCTCTTTTACCTGTGAAAAAAAAGAACAACCCCCACCCCCCATTACAACCCACCACCCACACACCCCTACTCTAAAACCCACCCTATCCCCCCTTAAAAAAAAACAGAATTTATGTTTACCTGATAAATTGCTTTCTCCAACGGTGTGTCCGGTCCACGGCGTCATCCTTACTTGTGGGATATTCTCCTCCCCAACAGGAAATGGCAAAGAGCCCAGCAAAGCTGGTCACATGATCCCTCCTAGGCTCCGCCTTCCCCAGTCATTCGACCGACGTAAAGGAGGAATATTTGCATAGGAGAAACCATATGATACCGTGGTGACTGTAGTTAAAGAAAATAAATTATCAGACCTGATTAAAAAAACCAGGGCGGGCCGTGGACCGGTCACACCGTTGGAGAAAGCAATTTATCAGGTAAACATAAATTCTGTTTTCTCCAACATAGGTGTGTCCGGTCCACGGCGTCATCCTTACTTGTGGGAACCAATACCAAAGCTTTAGGACACGGATGAAGGGAGGGAGCAAATCAGGTCACCTAGATGGAAGGCACCACGGCTTGCAAAACCTTTCTCCCGAAAATAGCCTCAGAAGAAGCAAAAGTATCAAACTTGTAAAATTTAGTAAAAATGTGCAGTGAAGACCAAGTCGCTGCCTTACATATCTGATCAACAGAAGCCTCGTTCTTGAAGGCCCATGTGGAAGCCACAGCCCTAGTGGAATGAGCTGTGATTCTTTCAGGAGGCTGCCGTCCGGCAGTCTCATAAGCCAATCTGATGATGCTTTTAATCCAAAAAGAGAGAGAGGTAGAAGTTGCTTTTTGACCTCTCCTTTTATCAGAATAAACAACAAACAAGGAAGATGTTTGTCTAAAATCCTTTGTAGCATCTAAATAGAATTTTAGAGCACGAACAACATCCAAATTGTGCAACAAACGTTCCTTCTTTGAAACTGGATTCGGACACAAAGAAGGCACGACTATCTCCTGGTTAATGTTTTTGTTAGAAACAACTTTCGGAAGAAAACCAGGTTTAGTACGTAAAACCATCTTATCTGCATGGAACACCAGATAAGGAGGAGAACACTGCAGAGCAGATAATTCTGAAACTCTTCTAGCAGAAGAAATTGCAACCAAAAACAAAACTTTCCAAGATAATAACTTAATATCAACGGAATGTAAGGGTTCAAACGGAACCCCCTGAAGAACTGAAAGAACTAAATTGAGACTCCAAGGAGGAGTCAAAGGTTTGTAAACAGGCTTGATTCTAACCAGAGCCTGAACAAAGGCTTGAACATCTGGCACAGCTGCCAGCTTTTTGTGAAGTAACACAGACAAGGCAGAAATCTGTCCCTTCAGGGAACTTGCAGATAATCCTTTCTCCAAACCTTCTTGAAGAAAGGATAGAATCTTAGGAATTTTTACCTTGTCCCAAGGGAATCCTTTAGATTCACACCAACAGATATATTTTTTCCATATTTTGTGGTAAATTTTTCTAGTTACAGGCTTTCTGGCCTGAACAAGAGTATCAATGACAGAATCTGAGAACCCTCGCTTTGATAAGATCAAGCGTTCAATCTCCAAGCAGTCAGTTGGAGTGAGACCAGATTCGGATGTTCGAACGGACCTTGAACAAGAAGGTCTCGTCTCAAAGGTAGCTTCCATGGTGGAGCCGATGACATATTCACCAGGTCTGCATACCAAGTCCTGCGTGGCCACGCAGGAGCTATCAAGATCACCGATGCCCTCTCCTGATTGATCCTGGCTACCAGCCTGGGGATGAGAGGAAACGGCGGGAATACGTAAGCTAGTTTGAAGGTCCAAGGTGCTACTAGTGCA
The DNA here is from genome assembly GCF_027579735.1 of Bombina bombina. Classification (NCBI taxonomy): domain Eukaryota; kingdom Metazoa; phylum Chordata; class Amphibia; order Anura; family Bombinatoridae; genus Bombina; species Bombina bombina. Next base: position 63,111,991 of record NC_069510.1, read on the forward strand.
TCTACTAGAGTCGCCTTGGGATCCCTGGATCTGGACCCGTAGCAAGGAACCTTGAAGTTCTGACGAGAGGCCATCAGATCCATGTCTGGAATGCCCCACAATTGAGTAATTTGGGCAAAGATTTCCGGATGGAGTTCCCACTCCCCCGGATGAAATGTCTGACGACTCAGAAAATCCGCTTCCCAATTTTCCACTCCTGGGATGTGGATTGCAGACAAGTGGCAGGAGTGAGTCTCCGCCCATTGAATGATTTTGGTCACTTCTTCCATCGCCAGGGAACTCCTTGTTCCCCCCTGATGGTTGATGTACGCAACAGTCGTCATGTTGTCTGATTGAAACCGTATGAACTTGGCCTTTGCTAGCTGAGGCCAAGCCTTGAGAGCATTGAATATCGCTCTCAGTTCCAGAATATTTATCGGGAGAAGAGATTCTTCCCGAGACCAAAGACCCTGAGCTTTCAGGGGTCCCCAGACTGCGCCCCAGCCCACCAGACTGGCGTCGGTCGTGACAATGACCCACTCTGGTCTGCGGAAGCTCATCCCCTGTGACAGGTTGTCCAGGGACAGCCACCAACGGAGTGAATCTCTGGTCCTCTGATCTACTTGTAGCGTCGGAGACAAGTCTGTATAGTCCCCATTCCACTGACTGAGCATGCACAGTTGTAATGGTCTTAGATGAATTCGCGCAAAAGGAACTATGTCCATTGCCGCTACCATCAAACCTATTACTTCCATGCACTGCGCTATGGAAGGAAGAGGAACAGAATGAAGTATTTGACAAGAGTTTAGAAGTTTTGATTTTCTTGCCTCTGTCAGAAAAATCCTCATTTCTAAGGAGTCTATTATTGTTCCCAAGAAGGGAACCCTTGTTGACGGAGATAGAGAACTTTTTTCTACGTTCACTTTCCACCCGTGAGATCTGAGAAAGGCCAGGACAATGTCCGTGTGAGCCTTTGCTTGAGGAAGGGACGACGCTTGAATCAGAATGTCGTCCAAGTAAGGTACTACTGCAATGCCCCTTGGTCTTAGCACCGCTAGAAGGGACCCTAGTACCTTTGTGAAAATCCTTGGAGCAGTGGCTAATCCGAACGGAAGTGCCACAAACTGGTAATGCTTGTCCAGGAATGCGAACCTTAGGAACCGATGATGTTCCTTGTGGATAGGAATATGTAGATACGCATCCTTTAAATCCACCGTGGTCATGAATTGACCTTCCTGGATGGAAGGAAGAATTGTTCGAATGGTTTCCATTTTGAACGATGGAACCTTGAGAAACTTGCTTAGGATCTTGAGATCTAAGATTGGTCTGAATGTTCGCTCTTTTTTGGGAACTATGAACAGATTGGAGTAGAACCCCATCCCTTGTTCTCCTAATGGAACAGGATGAATCACTCCCATTTTTAACAGGTCTTCTACACAATGTAAGAATGCCTGTTTTTTTATGTGGTCTGAAGACAATTGAGACCTGTGGAACCTCCCCCTTGGGGGAAGCCCCTTGAATTCCAGAAGATAACCTTGGGAGACTATTTCTAGTGCCCAAGGATCCAGAACATCTCTTGCCCAAGCCTGAGCGAAGAGAGAGAGTCTGCCCCCCACCAGATCCGGTCCCGGATCGGGGGCCAACATCTCATGCTGTCTTGGTAGCAGTGGCAGGTTTCTTGGCCTGCTTTCCTTTGTTCCAGCCTTGTATTGGTCTCCAGGCTGGCTTGGCTTGAGAAGTATTACCCTCTTGCTTAGAGGACGTAGCACTTGGGGCTGGTCCGTTTCTGCGAAAGGGACGAAAATTAGGTTTATTTTTGGCCTTGAAAGACCTATCCTGAGGAAGGGCGTGGCCCTTGCCCCCAGTGATATCAGAGATAATCTCTTTCAAGTCAGGGCCAAACAGCGTTTTCCCCTTGAAAGGAATGTTAAGCAATTTGTTCTTGGAAGACGCATCCGCTGACCAAGATTTTAACCAAAGCGCTCTGTGCGCTACAGTAGCAAAACCAGAATTTTTCGCCGCTAACCTAGCCAATTGCAAAGTGGCGTCTAGGGTGAAAGAATTAGCCAATTTGAGAGCATGAATTCTGTCCATAATCTCCTCATAAGAAGAAGAATTATTATTGAGCGCCTTTTCTAGCTCATCGAACCAGAAACACGCTGCTGTAGTGACAGGAACAATGCATGAAATTGGTTGTAGAAGGTAACCTTGCTGAACAAACATCTTTTTAAGCAAACCTTCTAATTTTTTATCCATAGAATCTTTGAAAGCACAACTATCTTCTATGGGTATAGTGGTGCGTTTGTTTAGAGTAGAAACCGCCCCCTCGACCTTGGGGACTGTCTGCCATAAGTCCTTTCTGGGGTCGACCATAGGAAACAATTTTTTAAATATGGGGGGAGGGACGAAAGGTATACCGGGCCTTTCCCATTCTTTATTTACAATGTCCGCCACCCGCTTGGGTATAGGAAAAGCTTCGGGGGGCCCCGGGACCTCTAGGAACTTGTCCATTTTACATAGTTTCTCTGGAATGACCAAATTCTCACAATCATCCAGAGTGGATAACACCTCCTTAAGCAGAGCGCGGAGATGTTCCAATTTAAATTTAAATGTAATCACATCAGGTTCAGCTTGTTGAGAAATTTTCCCTGAATCTGAAATTTCTCCCTCAGACAAAACCTCCCTGGCCCCCTCAGACTGGTGTAGGGGCCCTTCAGAACCAATATCATCAGCGCCCTCTTGCTCTTCAGTATTTTCTAAAACAGAGCAGTCGCGCTTTCGCTGATAAGTGGGCATTTTGGCTAAAATGTTTTTGATAGAATTATCCATTACAGCCGTTAATTGTTGCATAGTAAGGAGTATTGGCGTGCTAGATGTACTAGGGGCCTCCTGTGTGGGCAAGACTGGTGTAGACGAAGGAGGGGATGATGCAGTACCATGCTTACTCCCCTCACTTGAGGAATCATCTTGGGCATCATTTTCTCTAAATTTTGTGTCACATAAATCACATCTATTTAAATGAGAAGGAACCTTGGCTTCCCCACATTCAGAACACAGTCTATCTGGTAGTTCAGACATGTTAAACAGGCAAAAACTTGATAACAAAGTACAAAAAACGTTTTAAAATAAACCGTTACTGTCACTTTAAATTTTAAACTGAACACACTTTATTACTGCAATTGCGAAAAAGTATGAAGGAATTGTTCAAAATTCACCAAAATCTCACCACAGTGTCTTAAAGCCTTAAAAGTATTGCACACCAAATTTGGAAGCTTTAACCCTTAAAATAACGGAACCGGAGCCGTTTTTATATTTAACCCCTTTACAGTCCCTGGTATCTGCTTTGCTGAGACCCAACCAAGCCCAAAGGGGAATACGATACCAAATGACGCCTTCAGAAAGTCTTTTCTATGTATCAGAGCTCCTCACACATGCATCTGCATGTCATGCTTCCCAAAAACAAGTGCGCAATAGAGGCGCGAAAATGAGACTCTGCCTATGATTAGGGAAAGCCCCTAGAAAATAAGGTGTCCAATACAGTACCTGCCGGTTATTTTACATAATTCCCAAGATTAAAATAATTCCTCAAGGCTATGGAGTATAAAATATGTTTATATATAAATCGATTTAGCCCAGAAAATGTCTACAGTCTTAAAAAGCCCTTGTGAAGCCCTTTTTTTCTTTCTGTAATAAAAATGGCTTACCGGATCCCATAGGGAAAATGACAGCTTCCAGCATTACATCGTCTTGTTAGAATGTGTCATACCTCAAGCAGCGAAAGTCTGCTCACTGTTCCCCCAACTGAAGTTAATTCCTCTCAACAGTCCTGTGTGGAAACAGCCATCGATTTTAGTAACGGTTGCTAAAATCATTTTCCTCTTACAAACAGAAATCTTCATCTCTTTTCTGTTTCAGAGTAAATAGTACATACCAGCACTATTTTAAAATAACAAACTCTTGATTGAATAATAAAAACTACAGTTAAACACTAAAAAACTCTAAGCCATCTCCGTGGAGATGTTGCCTGTACAACGGCAAAGAGAATGACTGGGGAAGGCGGAGCCTAGGAGGGATCATGTGACCAGCTTTGCTGGGCTCTTTGCCATTTCCTGTTGGGGAGGAGAATATCTCACAAGTAAGGATGACGCCGTGGACCGGACACACCTATGTTGGAGAAACTAAGTTTAACCCCCAAGTGCTCCATACCTGTCCTGAAGACCGGCGGAGAAGGTCCTGTTCCAGGCGGAGAAGTCTTCTTCCAGGCGGCGACCTCTTCTTCTTCCAGGAACCAGCCGGCGCGGAGCGGAGGAGTTGAAGATTGATGACCGCGGAGCTGAAGACCGTCCTCACTGGAACTGAAGACCGGCGATGCAGGAACTGAAGATCGGCGACGCTGGAACTGAAGACCGGAGCCATGGAGCGTGGAGGATCCTCTTCATACGATCGCCGCCGTACACTGAATCGGAATTCAAGGTACGAGATTAAAAAATGGCGTCCCTTGAATTCCTATTGGCTGATTTGAGCCTTCAAATTCAAATCAGCCAATCGGATGAGAGCTACTTTAATTCTATTGGCTGATTTGATTAGCCAATAGAATTACAGTAGCTCTTATTCTATTGGCTATATTTAACTAGGTAGCTATTAAATAGTTATTAACTATTTAATAGCTATTGTACCTAGTTAAAATAAATACCAAGTTACCTGTAAAATAAATATAAACCCTAAAATAGCTACAATGTAATTATTAATTATATTGTAGCTATCTTAAGGTTTATTTTATAGGTAAGTATTTAGTTTTAAATAGGAATATTTTAGTTAATAAGATTAATATTATTTCGATTTATTGCAATAATAATTAAGTTAGGGGTGTTAGGGTTAGATAGGGTTAATATAGTTAATATATATATATATATAATATAATAACTATATTAACTATATTAACCCTAATAGAATTAGGGTTAATATAGTTAATATAGGTGGCGGCAGTGTAGGGGGGTCAGATTAGGGGTTAATATATTTAATATAGGTGGCGGCGGTGTAGGGGGGGTCAGATTAGGGGTTAACATATTTAATATAGATGGCGGCGGTGTAGGGGGTCAGATTAGGGGTTAATATATTTAATATAGGTGGCGGCGGTGTAGGGGGGTCAGATTTGGGGTTAATATATTTAATATAGGTGGCGGCGGTGTAGGGGGGTCAGATTACAGGTAAAAGAGCTGATTACTTTGTGACAATGCCCCGCAAAAGGCCCTTTTAAGGGCTGGTAATAGAGCTAATGGCTATTTGTAATTTACTTTAGTGTAGGGACATTTTAGTATTTTAGGGGGTAATACATTTATTATAGGTGGCGGCAGTGTAGGGGGATTAGATTAGGGGGTAATGTAGTTAAAATAGGTGGCGGCGGGTTAAGGGGCTCATTTTATGGGGTAATAATTTTAATATAGATGGCGGCAGTGTAGGGGGATTACATTAGGGGTTATATATATATATATATATATATATATATAATATAATAATTATATTAACTATATTAACCCTAATATAATTAGGGTTAATATAGTTAATATAGGTGGCGGCGGTGTAGGGGGGTCAGATTAGGGGTTAATATATTTAATATAGGTGGCGGTGGTGTAGGGGGGTCAGATTAGGGGTTAATTTATTTAATATAGGTGGCGGCGGTGTAGGGGGATTAGATTAGGGGTTAATATATTTAATATAGGTGGCGGCGGTGTAGGGGGTCAGATTAAAGGTAAAAGAGCTGATTACTTTGTGACAATGCCCCGCAAAAGGCCCTTTTAAGGGCTGGTAATAGAGCTGGTTACTTTGGGGCAATGCCCCGCAAAAGGCCCTTTTAAGGGCTGGTAATTGAGCTGGTTACTTTGGGGCAATGCCCCACAAAAGGCCCTTTTAAGGGCTGGTAATAGAGCTGGTTACTTTGGGGCAATGCCACGCAAAAGGCCCTTTGCAGGGCTATTTGTAATTTAGTTTAGGGTAGGGACATTTTAGTATTTTAGGGGGTAATACATTTATTATAGGTGGCGGCGGTGTAGGGGGATTAGATTAGGGGTTAATCATTTTAATATAGGTGGCGGCGGTGTAGGGGGATTAGATTAGGGGGTAATGTAGTTAAAATAGGTGGCGGCGGTGTAGGGGGATCATATTAGGGGGTAATATAGTTAATGTAGGTGGCGGCGGGGTAAGTCCTTACGCTGAATATTGGATACCAAACTGCGTGGGTTTGGTATACCTGTCTATGGGCCAAAAAACTACGTCCGAAGGCAGAAATATACGAGCATAACTTCTATGTTACGCCGTATATGTGATACCAAACCAGCGCAAAATTCGGCGTCGCCGGCTTTTGCGGGCGACGCTGCATATCGGATCGGGCCCATGAATTATATTTATTAGAGCATACATGTCAGATACGTAAAAAAATTTCACATAGGTAAAAAAAATTAGCACTTATTTTTTTTTAACGCTATATTTTATTTCTGTTAAGCACATAGTTGAATGTATACTAATGAGCATTGTCTTGACAGAAAATGATAATGGTGTGACACAACATGAATTCCATTCATTAGAGCATACATATCAGATACTTATATTGATTTGTATTACACACATAGGTAAAAAAAAAATTGAGCCCAAATTTTTTTTTCCAATTGCTATATTTAATTTCTGTTAAGCACATAGTTGAATTTACAATAATGAGCATTGTGTCAAAACATTAATTAATTTCATTAGAGCAGACATATCAATTACTTATATTGATATGTGTTAAACACATAGGTAACAAAAAAAATTTAGCACAATTTTTTTTTTTACTGCTATATTTTATTTCTGTTAAGCACATAGTTACATTTACAATAATGAACATTTTCTTGAAAGGGATAATATGATAATATTGTGTAACAACATGAATTTATTTAATTATAGCATACATATCAGCTACTTATATTGATATGTGTTAAACACATAGGTACAATTATTTTTGGTGTCTAAATATTTTTTTATAGATATTTTATAGTTATAGAAATCCATATACTTATTATTATTATCGGTTATTTGTAGAGAGCCAACAGATTCTGCAGCGCTATAAACATAGGCGGTATACACGGTAGCAATAATAGGGATCAAATGGGTAGAGGGCCCTGCCTAGAGTCGCACTGTTGTAGTCAGCTCTTGTGAAGGTGATCTGCAAGCAGTTGGGTTCTTAGGTTTACATTATAAGTGGGTTCATGGCAGATAGCAATGGAGGAGAGGAACTGATATTAGGAAAGGTCAGTGTAGGTTGTATGCATCCCTGAACAGAAGAGTCTTTAGGGAGTGCTTGAATCTTTCAAAACTAGTGGAGAGTCTTGTGGAGCGAGGCAGAGAGTTCCACAAGATGGGAGCCAGTCTGGAGAAGTCCTGTAAATGGGAATGTGAGGAGGTAACAAAAGAGGAGGAGAGTAGGAGGTCATGAGCAGAGTGAATGGGACAGGATGGAGAGTATCTGGAGGCGAGGTCTGAGATATAGAGGGGAGCAATGCAGTTGAGGGCTTTGTATGTCAGAGTCAGAATTTTGTGTTTAATCCTGGAGGCAAGAGGAAGCCAGTGAAGGGATTGGCAGAAAGGTGCAGCAGATGAAGAGCGACATGTAAGGAAGATGAGCCTGGCAGAGGCATTCATTATGCATTGTAAAGGAGCTAGACGGCAGCTGGGGAGACCAGAGAGGACGGAGTTGCAGTAGTCTAGGCGGGAAAGGATGAGAGAGTGAATTAAAATCTTAGTTGTATCTTGTGTAAGGAAATGTATAATTTTAGAGATGTTTTTAAGGTGGAAGCAGCAGGATTTAGCCAAGACCTGAATGTGAGGAGTGAAAGAAAGATCTGAGTCAAGTGTGATCCCAAGACATCGGGCATGCAAGTTAGGGGTAATGAGGGAGTTGTCAACCGTTATAGAGAGATGAGGGGTGGAAACTTTAGAAGAAGGGGGGAAAATAAGGAGCTCAATTTTGAAGAGATTTAGCTTAAGGTAGAGAGAGGACATCTATGAAGTGATGTGAAAAAGACAGTTAGCGACACGGGTTAGCAAGGTCTAACGCAGAGATGTAGATTTGAGTGTCGTCGACATACAAATGATATTAAAACCGGTGGGACTTTATTAGGGAAATTAATGATGACGTGTAGATTGAGAAGAGAAGGGGACCAAGGACAGAGCCTTACGGTACCCCAATAGAAAGTAGTAATGGGGCAGAGGAAGCCCCAGAAAAGGCTACACTAAAGGTACGGTTAGACAGGTAGGAAGAGAACCACAAGAGGTCTGTGTCACAAATGCCAAAGGATTGGAGGGTTTGGAGCAAAAGAGGGTGGTCAACAGTATCAAAGGCTGTCGACAGATCAAGGAGGATAAGCAGAGAGAAATGGCCTTTGGATTTTGCTGTAAGTAGGTCGTTTGTAACCTTAACAATTGCTGTCTCTGTAGAGTGATGGGGGCAAAATCCAGATTGCAGTGGGTCAAGGAGGGAGTGTAATGTAAGGAAATGGGATAGGCGTGCATGTACTAGCTTTTTAACAGCTTTGAGGCAAGAGGGAGTAAGGAAATAGGGCAGTAGTTGGATGGGGAGGTTGGATCGAGAGAAGGTTTTTTGAGGATAGGTGTGACCAGTGCATGTTTTAGAGATTAGGGAAATATACCAGTGCTGAGGGAGTGGTTGAAAATGTGTGTGAGTATAGGGGTAAGGGTAGAAGAGAGGGAGGGGAGTAGCTGTGAAGGGATGGGGTCAAGGGGACAGGTAGTGAGGTGAGAGCAAAGTATAAGTGCAGAAACTTCATCCTCAGTAACAGGGGTGAAAGAGCTAAATATATGGCTATGTGGGCTTTGGTTAATTGCAAACTTTTGAGGGGGTGGGAGGCTGGAAGCTTGTTGAGAGATGATTTTGTTTCTGATGGAATTGATTTTGTTATTTAAGTGGCTGGCAAAATCTTAAACTGACAGAGAAGTTGTATTAGTAGGTGGGGGTTGGCGGAGAAGAGAGTTGAAAGTGGAGAACAGACGTTTTGGGTTTGAAGAAAGGGTGGAGATAAGAGTAGAGAAGTAGTGTTTACAAAGATTAAGGGCAGAGTAGTAGGAGTTGAAGATGAACTTGTAATGAAGAAAGAAATATTTTCGCTAGTGCCGCTCAGCAGTATGGGAACATATGCGTAGGTACCGTGTCAGAGGAGAATTCCAGGGCTGAGGGTGGGTGTGTGATTTCCGAGCTATGATAGGAGGGGCCAGATTGTCTAGGACCGATGTAAGCAGGCGCAGACTGAGCGCCAGGCATACCGGGCAAATGCCAGATGGGCCGGGGCCAGTGTTATCTTAGCCCTGTGGCCGCGCTGCAAGGCACCACCGCAAAACAAGGAGAGAACCTTCCCTTTCATAAATACCAGCCAGCACACCCCTTAGGCTCCCACATGCATGCAGCAATGAATGCTGGCTGTGGCTGGCAGAAGACTTCAAATAATGTTTGGATGTATAACATAATTTATAATTTTTTGTTTTCAGCATCTACAAGACCTCAACAAACCTCAAAATTTTGAAAGATAAATAATACTTGAAAGGTTTTTACTTATACTTATAACACAATATATATATATATATATATATATATATATATATATATATATATATATATATATATATGCATGTGTATTATATTAATTAATAGCTTCTTTAGGGTCTTTCTTTCTTCTTTAGGGTGATGTGCAATCCCAAATTTTTCTTTCCTGATTCAGATAGGGCATGCTTTTCAGACACTTGTTGATTCACTTGTACTGTCAAATTTGATTCATTCTCTTGGAATCCTTAGTAGAAAGGTAGGCAATGCACAACTGGGAGCTAGCTGAACACAGGCGGTGAGCCAACGACAACAGGCACACAGGTCCAGTCACTGCATCCGATGAGCCAACGGCAAGGGGAACACGCGTCCAGTCACTGATCAGCAGCTAGCTTCCAGGGGTGCATTGCTGCTCCCAAGCCTACCTAGGTATGCATTTCAACAAAAGCTGCCAAAAGAATGAAGCAATTCCACTGGAAAGTCATTTAAAATGGCATGCTCTATCCGAATCATGAAAGACAATCTGGGGGTTGCAAGCTCTTAAAGTTCTTAAAATTGTACCACCACATGCAAGTGGCAGGACTGTGCCAAAAAGATCATGCACTTGAGGCCGGCTAACAGAACTGACCGCGCTGATGCCGGTCTTCTGAGCTATGTTGCTTAATGCGGTGATGATGTTAACTTGGCACTACAACAGGGCAAATATGATCTCTGACTCAAGAGCTGATGCCTATATGAGAGCAATTGACCTCTGTGACATCACAGGCCTCCTTGGTGACACAGCAGCACTAGCCACAAACAATGCAGGCAGAGCCTAGGTGAGCTGAGCTGTCACTCTAGGAGGGGACCTTTAAGCCAATACGGGAAAAAAATTCTCCACCTGGGAAGACTTTGATCTTTATTTATTTGCCCACATTACAATGCACTCTCTTAAACTTGAAGCCAAGCAGGTTCGTTAAAGCTGGACACCAGCGGCACTTTTCTCAGTACTTGGCTGATCTCCCTCTGAGGTGCATTGCCATAAGCAACCTATCAAAGTGTTTGGGAGCTCCAGAAAAACTTAACCCAACATAAAAAAATTATGCTTAGCTGATAATTTCATTTCCATCTGTATGAGGAGAGTCCACAGCTTCATTCCTTACTTGTGGGAAATACAGAACCTGGCCACCAGGAGGAGGCAAAGACAACCCAGTCAAAGGCTTAAATAGCTCCCCTACTTCACTCATCCCCCAGTCATTCTGCCGAGGGAACAAGGAACAGTAGGAGAAAGATCAGGGTATAAATAGTGCCAGAAGAACAAAACAAAAATTTGGGGGGGGCGGAGCCTACAGCTGTAGCGGCAAGACGTGTCTTGAGGGAGCTCCTGGCTCTATTTTGGAGTTTCACTTGATAATTATATTGCTTTTCTCTAAAACTGAGTTTACTTCACAGCTTAAACCTAGATAACTACTACTAGATTCAAGAATCTGTCAACCCTGGGAGGATCTTTCAGGATTAATCTTTGCCTACGCTCTACAGTTAGGCCTCACGGCTGCTGCGCTCGCACAGTGTTTGCCGGTTTGTGGAGCCGGGGCTGCCGCATATTCCCCCCCCTAGGAGACTGGGGTTACGAGTAGTACTACTTACTACTACAGCAAATTACTTCCTACCATGGACGCCTTAGAAGCAGTGGGCGTATGGGAGCGCACAATGGAGACCGCGATCACGCAATCCTATGAGCAGCTTCTAAAGGATCTCAGCATGCTACTTTTCACTGAAGCAAATCACCATATTACTTTACCCATGGAGCCTGCTGACTGTTGCCAGCCGAGGGACATGGACATTCCTCTTTTGCAACCGCAAGTGGGGTCGGAGCATCCACACGCTCAAATTTACAGGGCCCATACTGCTGCTGCGCCACGCTGCGTGGTTTGCCGTGGGATACCCCTACTACTGGTATGCAGAACAACATATCTCAGCACGACCGATTTGTCATCTCTGCCGGTCAGAGAATTGGTGGTTGTTGGTGAGGTGCGGTCGTAAGTATGACCTGGAGGATCGCATAAGTGATCAACATCAGGGGCTTTGGGTATTGTTTTACTGCCTGTAAGGTGCTCTATCCATTTTGCTATATACTCGCCCCCAACTGGAATGCTTATTTGTACTATTATTTGAAATACGCCCGCCACACCTCTCCACCCATATACTTTTGATTTACTGGTATTTGTTCTGCTTCTGTATTATACACCTGCAACTTTACCTAAGTCCTTTGATGTACGATCATCATCATCCATAATCATCCTATTCATCTACTCATCCATTCATGAACTGCTTACATTCATTGTGTCAGCCATCATTATCAGTCACCCATCCTTTATTTTGGCTTGCTATTATATCATTCATCATTTTCTATATCAATTTCCATTTCATCAGTATTAGGATTATGTTTGTTGCTTGAACTTTTATTTGCCGGCTTAGGTTTAGAGTTGCAAGTGGGGCCCATGTGTATTGTTTGTCTGTCCCTTGTGTGTATATGTGGGGGTTTGGTTTGCTTGTTTATTTGCTATTGTAATTTTCTATTTGAAAATTTGAGAAACATGTATTATTTAGTGGTGTTTTTTACTAAAATTTATTATTAATAAATTGCACATATATATTTTTTGATCTATTGTAGTATTTCAGTTATTATATAGTGTTTTGCTTTATATCCTGGTCTTTGAATTGCATCTTATTTCGGTGCAATTCTTTCTCTCTGTTTTACATCAGTGTTTAATTCTATTTACCAGGTAGCTAGCACTTTGCATTATTTCATATAAAAATTGTGTACCATCTCTTCATTTGTTTGTTTGGTTTGTAAAGAGAGGAGGACCCTATTCTGAGGGCACCACAGCCTGCAAAACCTTTCTCCCAAAAGCTGCTTCAGCCGAAGCAAAAACGTAAAATTTGTAAAACTTTGAAAAAGTGTGTAAGGAGGACCGGGCAGCTCCCTACAAATCTGCTCCATAGAGGCCTCGTTCTTGAAGGCCCAAGAAGAAGCCACAGCTCTAGTTGAATGAGCTGTAATCCTATGAGGAGGCATATGTCCCACTGTCTCATATGCTAAACGGATAATGCTCCTCAACCAAAAAGATAGGGAAGAGGAAGAAGCCTTTTGTCCTCTACGCTTCCCAGAATAGACAACAAACAATGCTGAAGTCTGTCTAAAATCCTTTGTGGCCTAAAGATAGAATGTCAAAGCCCGAACCACATCCAAATTATGAAGTAATCGTTTCTTTGAAGAAAAAGGATTAGGACACAAGGAAGGAACCACTATCTCCTGAGTGATGTTGCGATCAAACACAACCTTAGGGAGAAAACCCAACCCAGTGCGAAGAACAGCCTTATCAGCATGAAAAAATAGGTAAGGGGGCTCACATTGCAAGGCCGCCATCTCAGAGACTCTGCGTACCGAAGCAATAGCCAGTAGAAAAAGAAACTTCCAAGACAGCAATAAAATGTCAACCGAGTGCATGGGCTCAAACGGAGTCCTCTGCAAAACCTTAAGAACCAAATTTAAACTCCAAGGAAGAACCAGAATGTCTTAACACAGGCCTGATTCTGGACAGAGCCTGAACAAAGGAATGTATATCAGGAAGCTCAGCAAGCCTCCTCTTGTGTAATAACACAGATAGAGCCGAATTCTGTCCCTTTAAGGAACTAGCGGCAAGTCCCTTCTCCAAGCCGTCTTGGAGAAAGGAAGGAATCCTGGATACTAGGGTTGCACCGATACCATTTTTTTATGACTGAGTACAAGTACCGATACTTGTTTTCAAATACTCGCCGATACCAATTACCGATACTTTTTTTTAATGTCATGTGACAGTTTACCAAACACAATACAGATTAATTATTTAAGATTCCTTCTTTTTAATTATAAAGGACTGTAATTCAAAAGACATTATGAAATAATAAAACAGTTTTATTTGTCACAAAGTTCACTGAACATGTTTATAAATAAAAAATATTACAATAAAATATTAAATTTAAAGGGGTGATACAATTGGGTTGTAGGGCTGTTATATAACATCAATCTGACATTTGTATGGAGGTTCGGCTCTAAGTTGAACTTTCCACACTACTGCATGGGGCAGAAAGATATTTTTGGGCCATTTTAGCCAGAGCTGGAAATCTGTTTATTAACTGCCCAGTACTTCAGGGGTTTGTCTGAACGAGGTACAGTGATCTCTCCTACAATAATACAAATAATAGCAATTTGTATTGGCAGAACAGTAGTAAACAATTTTTAGTTTAGTCTCTACTCCAGTTTAAAATGAAATGAGAACGTGCAGTTTGAAAAAACGCCACAAGATAGCATATGGGTAGGAAGTGGGGGTATCGGTTTAAGTATCGGTGCATTTGCACGAGTACAAGTACTCATGCAAATACTTGGTATCGGTACCGATACCGATACTAGTATCGGTATCGGTGCATCCCTACTGGGTACCTTGACCTTATGCCAGGGGAATCCACATTCTTCACACCAGAATAAGCAGGTCCTCCACACCTTATGACAGATGCGATGGGTGATGGCTTTCTGGCTTGAATGAGAGTATCAATCATTCTCTCAGAAACCTATCTTCTGGTTAAGATTAAGCATTCAATCTCCACGCACTCAGCCTCAGAGAATCTAGATTTTGATGAACAAAGGGACCCTGTTCCAGCAGATCAAGGTAACCTCCATGGAGGAGATGATGACATCCCCACCAGGTCCGCAAAGAACATCCTTTGCGGACAAGATGGACCAATTAGAATAGTCAAAGCTTGCTCCTGCTTGATGCGGGTCACTACCCAAGGTAGAAGTGGTAACGGTGGAAATATGTAAACTAGGTTGAACCCCCAGGGCACTGCTAAGGCATCTATCAGTTCTGCCTGAGGATCTCTGGACCGTAACCTGTATCTGGGTAGATCTATCTCCGGCATCCCCCATCTGTTGCAAATCTCCGCAAACGCTTCGGGATGGAGAGACCATTCCCCCGGATGAAACGATTGTCTACTGAGAAAGTCTGCTTCCCAGTTGTCCACACCTGGAATGTGGATCGCTGACAGCGATCAGTTGTGGGTCTCCACCCATTCCAGGATCTGAGAAACTTCCCTCATGGCTAGGGAGCTACTTATTCCCCCCTGATGGTTGATGTAAGCCACTGAGGTTATGTTGTCTGATTGGAATCTGATAAACTGGGACAAACCCATAAAAGGTCAAGCCTTCAGAGCATTGAAAATCGCTCGAAGTTCCAAAATGTTGATCGGGAGGAGAGATTCTGCTTGAGTCCACAGACCCTGTGCCTTTCTGGCACCCCAAACAGCTCCCCATCCTGATAGACTTGCGTCCCTATTCACAATCTCCCAGAATGGTCTCAAGAAGGATGTCCCCTGGGACAGGCAATCTGAAAAGAGCCACCAAGAGAGCGATTCTCGTGACCAGTTGTCCAGAGAAATCTGTTGGGATAGATCCGAGTGATCGCCATTCCATTGCCTCAGCATGCATAACTGAAGAGGTCTGAGATGGAACCTGGCGAATGGAATTATATCTATGATGGACACCATAAGCCCAAATACCTCCATACACTGGGCCACAGATGGCCTTAAGGAGGTCTGGAGGGCAAGACAATTGGGAGTAATTTTGCAACGTCTCTAGTCTGTAAGGAATATCTTCATAGATATGGAATCTATTATCGTGCCCAGGAATTCCACTCTGGTACTGGGGACCAGAGAACTTTATCCTAAGTTTATCTTCCATCCATGAAGAAGTAGAAGAGCTTTTGAATGGTCTTCTGCTTCTGGACCAGTATATCGTCCAAGTATGGCGCTACTGCAATACCTCTGGATCTCGCCACCGCAAACAGAGCCCCCAAAACCTTTGTAAAGACTCTTGGGACAGTAGTCAGACCAAAAGGAAGAGCTACAAACTGGAAGTGTTGGTCCAGAAAGGTGAATCTTAAGAACTTGAAGTGATCCTTGTGTATTGGCACATGAAGATAAGCATCCTTCAAGTCTTTTTTTTTTTTTTTTTTATTTATTTATTAACAAATGATACATTAAAAAAAAATTACATATAATAAAAGTACATTTGCAACACTTTATATATTCCGTTTATACGGATTCAAAGGACATAGATATTGATACCCTTCACACAAGATTTTACATTTTCATAAAAGGGAAAAAAAAGAAAAACTATCGAAGACTGGAATATTAACTAACCCTTCTTACTATCCTTTAAGCAACGGTTAAATTATAACTCATTATAAATACTAATTATTTGTTGTCATACCTTTATATATCAAATTTTGCGTTTCCTGATTTAAGGTCTTTATATATTGTTCCTATTTATTCATAAATGTTATTTTTCTCACCTTGATGTCACCAATGACATCATATTTTTCTATTATTAATTGTTGCCAAAGTTTTTTCTTTAAATAACTGATGGATAGATACTTTCTCTCTGTCCATAATTTTGTGATTATCTTCCTAGCTAATATTATTACCATAGCAATAAATAATTTATATTGCATAGCCTTATGATTTCGATTTTGGAGAAGAAAAATTGTTTGTTTATCGATTTTAATGTTTATTCCAATTATATTCGATATCCAGTATGCTACCTGGGACCAAAATTGGGAAATCTTCGGGCATTCCCAAAAATGTGTGATCCTTGTGTATTGGCACATGAAGATAAGCATCCTTCAAGTCTATCGTAGTCATGAAATATCCCTCTTGAACTAAGAGCAGGATAGACCTCATCGTCTCCATCTTGAACGATGGGACCGACAGAAACTTTTTTAAACACATTAGGTCTAGAATTGGGTGAAACGTACCCTCCTTCTTTGGGATCACAAAAAGGTTTGAGTAGTACCCCAGACCTCTCTATCTGCTAGAGGTACTGGCACAATTACTCCTAGGGAGGAGAGATCAATCACGCACCCTAGAAAAGCATCTTGTTTTTCTGGCCTTGAAGACAGGTTTGATAAGAGGAATCTACCCCTGGGTGGATGAGATTTGAAACCTATCCTGTAACCCTGAGCAATGACCTCCAAAACCCAAGGGTCTTGCACATCTCTCAGCCAAGCCTCCACAAAAAGAGATAGTCTGCCCCCAACCTGATCCATTTACGGATCGGGGGCCGCCCCTTCATGCCGACTTTGTCTCGGCAGGCTTCTTGTTCTGCTTGGATTTATTTAAAAGATTGAGATGGTTTCCAAGTTCCCTTGGACTGATCAGGCTTCACGGAAGGCTGCTGGCATTGGGATTTATCCGAACAAAAGGGACGAAAATTAGGACCCTGTCCCTTAGGTTTATTCTTCTTATCCTGAGGTAGAAAGGCACCTTTGCCCCCAGTAACCGTGGATATGAATGAGTCCAGGCCTGGACTGAAAATAATCTTCCCCTTAAATGGAAGAGAAAGTAATCTAGATTTTGAAGTCATGTCCACAGACCAAGACTTCAGCCAGAGTGCTCTATGGGCTAGAAAAGGAAAACCTGATGTCTTGGCATTCAGGTGAATAATCTGCATATATGCATTACAGACAAAAGAATTAGCTACCTTCAAGGCCTTTATTCTTTCCTGGATCTTGTCGAGGGGAGTTTCCACCACGATCATCTCCAATAGAGAGTCGCACCAATAGGTAGCGGCTCCAGCCACCACAGCAACCGCCGATGCAGGCTGAAAGAAATACCCCATGTGCTGAAACATCTTTCTTAACAGAGTTTCTAGTTTCTTTTCCATGGGCTCCTTAAAAGACGAACTATCATAAAGCGAGATAGTAGTGCATTTAGCAAGAGCGGAGATAGCTCCATCCACCGTAGGGACAGAACCCCACAACTCTAATTGAGAGTATGGAACCGGGAACAATTTATTAAAGGAAGAAGAAAAGGAATAAAAGATCCAAGTCTCTCCCATTCATTCTTAATAATATTTGCCATCTTTACAGGAACCGGGAAAGTCTCTGGCACCACCCTGTCCTCATAAACCTTATCAAGCTTAGGAATAGAGGGTTCCTCTGAAAACTTAGGTTCCGGAACTTCTAAAGTAGCCAACACTTCCTTTAACAGAAAGCGTAAGTGCTCTATCCTAAATCTAAAGTCTGGTTCCTCCGCAGCTGGAGAGGCAGCCAATTCCGACCCAGAAAGAGCCTCCTCTGAAGTATCAGAGGCGTCTTCATCAGCGGATAATCTAGTATCAGATAAATCCAACAAGTTGGTAGATGATGGGAAGGATAGCAATATTTAACCTTTCGCTTGCGCTTAGCAGGGCGAGGTAAAGCACTGAAGGCCGCAGACACTGCCGTTTGCAACTGTTCATTAAAGTCTGGCAGTAAGAGGGCCCCTCCCGAAGGAGGATTAGCTGTGCGATGGGGAGCTGCATGTGTAAAAGGAGATTATCGCAGGGAACGCACCTCATGGGACGGAGACCCCTCAGAGGTGGACGGCTAAGTGGAACTCAACATCTTTGTCTTTTTAGATATAACTACCTTATCAAGGCATGTGGAACATAATTGAGCAGGCGGGTAAACCGTAGCCTCCTCACAATAAAAACAGGTATTAGATATAGGTAAACGCATCAGAGTCCTCCATAGCTTGCCACCAGAAAATTGCTTAAGTGTGCTAAATAGAGAGTACTCAGGTAAATATAACCAGTACTGAGATATGTTCAAAGGGCTAACTGAAAATAAGAGGAAATCTTAGTAGGGCAAAGTGGTAATAAGTGCATATGGGGTTACTGAATGCATTTGGGTGTGAATACAAGATGCTAACACGCTATAGTATAAAAAACTGATTAAATCCAGCATAAAAAACTGTTAAAGGAAAACTGATTTAATCCAACATAAGGTCTAAAAACATGAAGCTTAAAAACAAAAATACACATACACCGAGATACAATATAAAAAACGAGAAAATTAAGTACTAATCTGAGCTCAGATGTACATAATGGACCTTACAGGGCCCTGAAAACCAAATAAGATTTACTATACGATCCTGTTAGGTGATCGTTACCCTATAGTAAGCTTGTGTGCCCTCTCATTTGGCGCTGACTACTACCCCCTTATTTCTTCTTCTTCCTCCATAGCTTGCACTTTTAAAATGGACAATAGAAAAAGATAAATGGCACCTTTATACCCCAATGGCCGTGGCACTCACCACCTCCTATGACGAAACCGCTTCTCCCGTAAACCGCACGTCAGGAAAGAGGAAGTTAATGAGGCCACAACCTATCACATGGAGTGCCGTGCAGGACCGCCCCTGCTGCAGGAAGAAAAGTGCGCCAAACTAACAGGCTGCGCAGTTATCCCAGAAATGAAAGTAAAACCTGAATGTTCCCACATCTGCCAGAGCCTCATCTCACACATGTCGCAGCATAAAACATAATAAAGCAATCATGTATAAATCCCCCCTGTTCAATAATCTCCTTCTTATATTAACCCTTGATTCCATACAGATAAAGGACTGTGACCCTGTCTTCTTGCGTTATCATATGAGTATAAAAATTAAATGATCTTACCGGAATTGTCGCAGTGGAACACACACACACAGCCTCTCAAGTTTGACAGTCTGTAGCATCGCACCTGACATAGACTTGAGTGATAGAAGCAGGCAGTGAAACTCGTCAACACTGATTGCTTAGGAGTTGTTAATACGAGTCTGGATGGTTTTGCAGAAAGACTCTCCCTGCATCTCTAGACCCTAACTTTCATCAATGCTCGCACTGAGAGGCTGACAAGACTACTTAAAACTCCAGTCCCATAGCGAAGAGTACTAACCTCCATGAGAGACTACTCTGAAATCTTCCAACACTCTGCCATCCTCCTGTGACAAAAGGCAAAGAATGACTGGGGGATGAGGGAAGTGGGGGAGATATTTAAGCCTTTGGCTGGGGGTGTCTTTGCCTCCTCCTGGTGGCCAGGTTCTGTATTTCCCAAAAGTAAGGAATTAAGCCTTGGACTCTCCTCATATTAAGATGGAAAGCCCCTCATTTTAAATGACATGCAGGCTGGAAATATGTAAATGAGAATGATGTAACCGTAGGTGCAATAAAGCCCACCAGCCAGGCAGATAAAGCATTAATAGCAGGTGACAAGCTCACCTTATATCTGGCTGCCATGCTAAGCTGCTGCCTTTAGTTGGAGCACACTGGTGGCAAGACTCTACGACTTCTGCACAATTAAAACTTTGGCGGCAACTTTACCAAGGGCTTGCAGCCTGAGATATTAAGACATTTTTGACTAAGGAAGTATAAAGCTAAACAGGTTCACACTTTATTCAAGGTTTCCATCTTTAGTAGCCTCTTTGGAGTCAGAATCAAGCCTCAGTTAACTTAAGAGCATAGATTATGTCTACGCTGCGCACACGTGTGTCTCTTTCCCATGCCCCTGTCTGCAACACATGCAGCAAGTAAACCCTTAAAAAATGTCTTAAGAAGAAAATAAACCTTTCGGCATAGAACAAAAAAAGTTAATTCTCTTGGTATCCTTTGATGAAAAGTAGGCAATGCACAACTGGGAGCTAGCTGTACACATGTGGCGAGCCAACGACAAGAGGCAAGCATTTCCAGCCACTGCATCCCGCGAGCCAACATCAAGGGGCCAACACGTCCAGTCACTGGATCAGCAGCTAGCTTTTGCGGGTGCATAGCTGCTTTCAAACCTACCTAAGTATGCTTTTAAACAAAAGCTACCAAAAGAATGAAGCAAATTATATACAATTTCACTGGAAAGTCATTTAAAATGTTATCCTCTATCCGAATTATGAAAGACAATATGAGGATTGCAAGCTCCTAAAGTACCAGAGTTGTCATTGAAGGCACTGTACCACCACAGGCAAGTGGCAGGACTGTGCCAAAAAGATCATGGGCTTGAGGCCGGCTAAGAGAACTGATCGCGCTCTGCCTGTCTCTTGAGCCATGTTGCTTAATGCTGTGATGATGTTAACTTGGCACTACAACAGGGCAAATGTGATCTCTGACTCAAGAGCTGATGCCTATATGAGAGCAAATAACCTCTGTGACATCACAGGCCTCCTTGGTGACACAGCAGCACTAGCCACAAACAATGCAGGCAGAGCCTAGGAGAGCTGAGCTATCACTCTAGAGGGGACCTCTAAGCCAATACGGGACAACTCTTCTCAACCTGGGAAGACTTTGATCTTTTTTTCTATTTCTTTGCCCACCTCACGACGCACCCTCTTACACTTGAAGCCAAGCAGGCTCGTTAAGCCTGGCCACCAGCGGCACTTTTCTCTGTACTTGGCAAATCTCCCTCTGAGTGGCATTGCCATAAGTACCCTATCAAAGTGCTATGGAGCGCCGGAAAAACTTAACCCAAAATAAAAGCCCCTCATTTCAAATGACGTGCAGGCTGGGAGTATGTAAATGAGAGGAGCTAACAGGAGCTACAATTGAGTCCACCGGTCATGCGGATAAAGCAATAAAAGCAGGTGACAAGCTCACCTTATATCTAGCTGCCACGCTAAGCTGCCTTTAGTTGGAGCACACTGCGAGCGAGCCTCTCCGACTGCTGCACGATGAAAACGTTGGCAGCAACTTTACCAAGGGCTTGAGGCCTGTGAGATTAAGACATTTTTAATGAAGGAAGTCTGAAGCTACATAGGTTCACGCTGTATTCAAGGTAACAACTTTAGTAGCCTATTTGGGGTCAGAATCAACCCTCACATAACTTAAGAGCATAGATTAAGTCTACACTGCGCACACGTGTCTCTTGTCCCACCCCTCCCCCCGTCTGCAACACATGCAGCAAGTAGACCCTTAAAAAATGTCATAGGAAGAAAATAAACCTTTTTGCATACAAGAAAACACCATTTTTTTTGGTTTGTTTTTTTGTCCCCACTTAAAGGGACTTGCAACCCCAGTTTTTTCTTTCATGATTCATATAGGGAATACAATTTTCAGCTACTTGTTGATTCACTTGTACTATCCAATTTGCTTCATTCTCATGGTATCCTTTGTTGAAAGGTAGGCGATGCACAACTGGGAACTAGCTGAACACAGGCGTTGAGCCAATGACAAGAGGCACACAGATCTAGTCACTGCATCCAGCGAGCCAAAGATAAGAGGCACACAGTGCAGCCTCTACAGCCATTGAACCAACGGCAAGGGGCACACACGTACAGTCTCTGATCAGCTGCTTGCTCCCATTGGTGCATTGCTGCTCCAAAGTCTACCTGGGTATGCTTTTCAACAAAAGATACCAAAAGAACAAAGCAAAACAGATAGCAGTCCATTGGAAAGTTGTTTAAAATGGTTTGCTCTATCCGAATCATTAAAAGACAATCTGGGGGTATTATTATTATTATCATTTATTTGTATAGCGCCGCCAAATTCCGTAGCGCTGGGTACAATGATAGGGGTATACAATGACAAAGATTTGTGAAACAATACAAAACATAACAAGACTAAACAAATCTAGCACAGGAGGAAGAGGGCCCTGCTCCGGAGAGCTCACAGTCTATAGGTTTAGGGTGCAGAGACATAAGGTTGGGGTAGCTTGTTACATCGTTGTATTTGCAGCAGTGAGTCAGGCAGTTCATGTACATGTATTAGCTTGGTTCGGATGCGGGATGGAGGAGAGATGGTAAGCCTCTCTGAATAGGTGGGTTTTCAAGGATCTTCTGAAGCTATACAAGGTTGGAGACAGTCTGATGGAGCGGGTAGAGAGTTCCAGAGGACAGGAGCAGCACGTGCGAAGTCTTGGAGGCGGGAGTGGGATGTAGAGATAACAGGAGTGTAGAGACGTAGGTCAGAGGATGATCGAAGAGGACGGGATGGGGAGTATTTCACGATGAGAGAGGAGATATAGTTGGGAGTTAGACTGTTGACTGCTTTGTAGGTTAGGGCTAATACTTTAAATTGTATTCTGGAGTGTATGGGGAGCCAGTGTAGAGACTGGCAGAGCGGAGCAGCTGATGTAGATCGTCGGCTTAGGTGGATGAGTCTAGCAGAAGCATTCATAATAGATTGGAGGGAGGAGAGGCGGTGTTTTGGAAGGCCATTTAAGAGTAGATTGCAATAATCAATGCGTGACAGGATGAGGGAATGAATAAGTATTTTTGTAGTATTTTGAGTAAGGAAGGGACGAATTCTGGAAATGTTGCGTAGGTGTGACCGGCAGGATTTGGTAAGCGTTTGTATATGTGGGTTGAATGTGAGTTCTGAGTCTAGTGTGACCCCAAGGCAGCGGACCTGGGGTGAGGTGTTGAGAGTAGAGTCTCCAACCATCAGAGAAATGTCAGGTGTCGGATGTCTCGAAGAGGGGGGAATAAGAAGCAGCTCAGTTTTGGACAGATTGAGTTGGAGGTAGTGTGAAGACATCCAAGAGAAAATTGCAGAGAGGCAGTCCGAAATCTGGTTGAGTAAAGAGGGAGAGATATCAGGAGAGGAAAGATAGATTTGGGTATCATCAGCATATAGGTGGTACTGGAATCCAAAGGAGGCTATAAGTTTTCCAAGGCAGGATGTATAAAGCGAGAAAAGCAAGGGACCTAAGACAGAGCCTTGCGGTACTCCAACTGAGAGAGGCATAGGATCACAAGATATGTTGTTAAAGGAAACTGAAAACGAGCGGTTTGAAAGATATGATGCAAACCAGGAGAGGGCTGTGTCTCGGATGCCAAATGAATGTAGTATTTTTAGGAGGAGAGGATGGTCAACTGTGTCAAAAGCTGCGGACAGGTCAAGAAGAATTAGTAATGAGTAATGGCCTTTTGCTTTGGCTGATAACAGGTCATTTGTTACTTTAGCAAGAGCGGTTTCTGTTGAGTGTTTAGGGCGGAAACCAGATTGTAGTGGATCAAGTAAGGAGTTAGTTGTGAGAAATTGAGTTAGCCGATTATAGACTAGTCGTTCCAATAATTTTGAAGCAAAGGGAAATAAGGAGACCGGTCGATAGTTAGAAGGCGTGGAGGGGTCAAGCGAGGGCTTTTTTAGGATTGGTATGATTGACGCATGCTTGAATGTGTCAGGAAATGTGCCAGCAGTGAGGGATTGGTTAAAGAGATGAGTTAGGGTAGGGGTTAGTGAAGCAGAGAGAGGGGGAATAAGTCGTGAAGGAATAGGGTCAAGTGGGCAGGTTGTGAGATGAGCCGAGGATAGGAGTGCAGAGACTTCTTCCTCTGTTACAGGAGGGAAATAGCATAGATTTTTGTTAATAGAAGGGGTGGGTAGGATTGCTGGGTTTGCGGGGTGCGAGGTGCAGATTTCTTTTCTAATGGTGTCAATTTTATTTTTGAAGTGATCTGCAATAATTTGAGCAGTGAGGTTGGTAGTGGGCGGGGGGGCAGGCGGACGTAGAAGGGAGTTAAAGGTTGAGAACAGCTTTCTGGGGTTGGATGCGTGAGATGACACGAGAGAGGAGAAATAGACTTGTTTTGCCAGGCTGAGCGCAGAGCTGTAGGACTTAAGGGTGAATTTATAATGTTGGAAATCAGCAAAGGTGTGTGATTTCCTCCACTGCCGTTCAGCGGCCCGTGAGCATCGCTGAAGATATCTGGTCTGTTTAGTGTGCCACGGTTGCCGTCGAGTGATTGATGTACGTCGAAGAGTGGAGGGTGCAGTTTTGTCAAGTGTTGATTTTAGTGCCGAATTATACTGTAGAGTCACGAGGGTTGGACAAGAGAGGGATGAAATGTCAGAGAGCAGAGGACTCAGTTGAGTGGAAAAGTCTGTGAGATCCAAGTCATTTAAATTCCTGTGAGGTAGCAGTTTTTTGGGGGCTTGCAAAGATTTAGCAGGTAGAGTGAGAGAGAAAGTTAATAGATGGTGGTCAGAGAGAGGAAAGGGAAAGTTAAGGGAGTTGGAAACAGCACAGAGATTTGTGAAGACCAGGTCTATGGAGTTGCCTTCACAGTGTGTTGGAGATGTTGTCCACTGGGACAGGCCTAAAGAGGTGGTAAGGGATAGAAGTTTAGAGGCAGCAGGTGTGTTAGGCTTATCAAGGGGTATGTTGAAGTCCCCTAAGATGAGAGAGGGGACATTAGAAGAGAGAAAATGTGGAAGCCAGGCTTCAAAGTGGTCCAGAAATTGTGATGCTGGGCCAGGGGGCGGATAGATAACTGCAACACGAAGAGCTATAGGGGAGAAGAGGCGGATAGCGTGAACTTCAAAAGATGAGGAGGAAAGAGAGGGGGGTGAAGGAATGCAGTAAAAGGTACTGTGAGGAGACAGGAGAATTCCTACTCCTCCTCCTTGTTTGTCTCCAGGCCTGGGAGTGTGACTGAAGTGCAGGCCGCCATAGGACAGAGAGGCTACAGCAGTTGTGTTAGAGGAGGAAAGCCAAGTTTCAGTGAGGGCTAACAGGTTAAGTGCACGTGAAATAAATAGGTCGTGAATAGATGTAAGCTTATTGCATACCGAGCGTGCATTCCAAAGGGCACACGAGAATTGGGGTGTACTAATAGAGGTGCAGTTAATGAGGTTTAGAGGGTTACGTGTGTAAGGTGTATGAGGTGAGATTTGGGGTAGTGATCTGAGGGAAGCAGAGGGTGGACCTGGGTTAGGCGAGACATCCCCAGCTGCAAGAAGAAGAAAGATGGTGAGTGAAAGGAGATGAGAATGTGTCTTATGTGAGTGTTTAAGTTTAGGATCAGTAAAGCATGGCTGGCTGAGGGATGTGAGATAGGAATAAAGTTCATGTGTGTTGTAGAGGGGGGAAGGTAGAAGAGAAGGAGAAATATGAATGTTCTGAGTGCTGTTTGTGAATGGAAGAGTTGTGACTTTAAAGAGAAGGGAGGAAAAGGTTAAAGCAGAGATTAGAAAGTGTAGCATGTTTGCATTTAATTGTTGGAATTTGATAGTACTTATTTCTGTTGTCCACTCCTTTGTCTAACTCCGTTGTTATAACTCTCTCTACACTTATGAACTAGCACACTTAGGGAACTACACACAGTGCTGCTATGATCTAACAAGCTAAGCTTGATGTAACAAGCTAGGGATGTTCAATTTAAAGGTAATAACAGTCACATGAGCCTTAAAGTACCAGAGGTGTCATTGAAGGCACTGTACCACCACAAGGGAGTGGCAGGACTGTGCCAAAAAGATCATGGGCTTGAGGCCGGCTAACAGAACTGACCACGCTGCTGCCTGTCTTCTGAGCCATGTTGCTTAATGCGGTGATGATGTTAACTTGGCACTACAACAGGGCAAATGTTGACCTCTGTGACATCACAGGCCTCCTTGGTGACACACCACCACTAGCCACAAACCATGCAGGCAGAGCCATGTCTTCTGAGCCATGTTGCTTAATGCTGTGATGATGTTAACTTGGCATTACAACAGGGCTAATGTGATCTCTGACTCAAGAGCTGATGCCTATATGAGAGCAAATAACCTCTGTGACATCACAGGCCTCCTTGGTGACAAACCTCCACTAGCCACAAACAATGCAGGCAGAGTCTAGGTGAGCTGAGCTGTCACTCTAGAGGGGGCCTCTAAGCCAATACGGGACAATTCTTCTCCACCTAGGAAGACTGTGATCTTTTTTTCTATCTCTTTGCCCACCTTACGACGCACCCTCTTACACTTGAAGCGAAGCAGGCGCGTTAAGCCTGGCCACCAGCGGCACTTTTCTCTGTACTTGGCAAATCTTCCTCTGAGGGGCATTGCCATAAGTACCCTATCAAAGTGCTATGGAGTTTCCTTCCTAGGGACTCTGATAGATTCTGTAGAAATGAAAATTTACCTGACGGAGTCCAGGTTATCAAAACTTCTAAATTCCTGCCGTGTTCTTTATTCCATTCCTCGCCCTTCGGTGGCTCAGTGCATGGAAGTAATCGGCTTAATGGTAGCGGCAATGGATATAGTGCCGTTTGCACGCCTACATCTCAGACCGCTGCAACTCTGCATGCTCAGTCAGTGGATTGGGGATTACACAGATTTGTCCCCTCTACTAAATCTGGATCAAGAGACCAGGGATTCTCTTCTCTGGTGGCTATCTCGAGTCCATCTGTCCAAAGGTATGACCTTCCACAGGCCAGATTGGACAATAGTAACAACAGATGCCAGCCTTCTGGGCTAGGGGGCAGTCTGTAACTCTCTGAAGGCTCAGGGGTCATGGACTCAGGAGGAGGCTCTCCTTCCGATAAACATTCTGGAACTAAGAGCGATATTCAATGCTCTTCAGGCTTGGCCTCAGCTAGCGGCAGTGAGGTTCATCAGATTTCAGTCGGACAACATCACAACTGTAGCTTACATCAACCATCAAGGGGGAACAAGGAGTTCCCTAGCGATGTTGGAGGTTTCAAAGATAATTCGTTGGGCAGAGATTCACTCTTGCCACCTATCAGCTATCCATATCCCAGGAGTAGAGAACTGGGAGGCGGATTTTCTAAGTCGACAGACTTTTCATCCGGGGGAGTGGGAGCTCCATCCAGAGGTGTTTGCACAGTTGATTCAACGTTGGGGCAAACCAGAACTGGATCTCATGGCGTCTCGCCAGAACGCCAAGCTTCCTTGTTACGGATCCAGGTCCAGGGATCCCAAGGCAGCGCTGATAGATGCTCTAGCAGCGCCTTGGTCCTTCAACCTGGCTTATGTGTTTCCACCGTTTCCTCTGCTCCCTCGTCTAATTGCCAAGGTCAAGCAGGAGAGAGCATCAGTGATTTTGATAGCACCTGCGTGGCCACGCAGGACTTGGTATGAAGATCTGGTGGACATGTCATCCTTTCCACCATGGACTCTGCCTCTGAGGCAGGACCTTCTACTTCAGGGTCCTTTCAACCATCCAAATCTAATTTCTCCTTGCGGCTGACTGCTTGGAGATTGAACGCTTGATTTTATCAAAGCGTGGTTTCTCCGAGTCGGTCATTGATACCTTAATACAGGCGTGAAAGCCTGTCACCAGAAAAATCTATCATAAGATATGGTGTAAATATCTTCATTGGTGTGAATCCAAGGGTTACTCATGGAGTAAGGTCAGGATTCCTAGGATATTATCTTTTCTCTAAGATGGATTGGAGAAGGGTTTGTCAGCAAGTTCCTTAAAGGGACAGATTTCTGCTCTGTCTATTCTTTTGCACAACGTCTGGCTGAGGTTCCAGACGTGCAGGCATTTTGTCAGGCTTTAGTCAGAATTAAGCCTGTGTTTAAACCTGTTGCTCCGCCTTGGAGTTTAAATTTAGTTCTTAAGGTTCTTCAAGGGGTTCCGTTTGAACCTTTGCATTCCATAGATATTAAGCTCTTATCTTGGAAAGTTTTGTTTTTAGTAGCTATCTCCTCGGCTCGAAGAGTTTCGGAGTTATCTGCTTTACAATGCGATTCTCCTTATCTCATTTTTCATTCTGATAAGGTAGTGTTACGTACCAAACCTGGTTTTCTACCTAAGGTGGTATCTAATAAAATATCAATCAGGAGATTGTTGTACCGTCACTGTGTCCTAATCCTTCTTCAAAGAAGGAACGTCTTTTACACAATCTTGACGTGGTTCGTGCTTTAAAGTTTTATTTACAAGCTACCAAAGATTTTCGTCAAACATCTGCATTGTTTGTTGTCTACTCTGGACAGAGGAGAGGCCAAAAGGCTTCGGCAACTTCTCTTTCTTTTTGGCTAAGGAGTATAATACGCTTAGCTTATGAGACTGCTGGCCAGCAGCCCCCTGAAAGGATTACAGCTCATTCTACTAGAGCGGTAGCTTACACATGGGCTTTTAAGAATGAGGCTTCTGTTGAACAGATTTGTAAGGCGGCGACTTGGTCTTCGCTTCATACTTTTTCAAAATTATATAAATTTGATACTTCTGCTTCTTCGGAGGCTATTTTTGGGAGAAAGGTTTTGCAGGCAGTGGTGCCTTCCGTTTAAGCACCTGCCTTGTCCCTCCCTTCATCCGTGTCCTATAGCTTTGGTATTGGTATCCCACAAGTAATGGATGATCCGTGGACTGGATACACCTTACAAGAGAAAACAAAATGTATGCTTACCTGATAAATTTATTTCTCTTGTGGTGTATCCAGTCCACGACCCGCCCTGTCATTTTAAGGCAGGTGTGTTTTATTTTTAAACTACAGTCACCACTGCACCATATGGTTTCTCCTTTCTCTTGCTTGTCTTCGGTCGAATGACTGGTAGTGGCAGTTAGAGGAGGAGCTATATAGACAGCTCTGCTGTGGGTGATCCTCTTGCAGCTTCCTGTTGGGAAGGAGAATATCCCACAAATAATGGATGATCCGTGGACTGGATACACCACAAGGGAAATAAATTTATCAGTTAAGCATAAATTTTGTTTTCCTCCAGCCTTAAATTGTGTCCTCCTGTCACAAACAATTTTCTTTGAATAAACAGAGCTTCTCTGTATATGGGCCTTGAATATATTTATATAAAGAAATCATGTCACCTCTCAAGTGCTTTTTTTTTTTTATAGAAAACAGACCAATTTTGACAAGCCTCTCGTCATAACTTAAATTCTCCATTCCCCTTATTAGCTTTGTAGCCCTTCTCTGAAATCTTTCTAAGTCTGCAATGTCTATTTTGAGATCGGTCCCCAGAACTGCACTCCATACTCAAGGCAAGGTCTTACTTTATATAGTGACAGAATTATGCTTTCTTACCTTGAATCAATGCATCTTTTAATACATGCTAGTATCCTATTAGCCTTAGAGGCCACTGCCCTGCATTGTGCACCCATATTTAGCTTGTCACATATTACAACTCCCAAATCCCTTTCCTCCTCTGTTTGGCTAAGTCTAGTTCCATTTACATAATATATTGCCTGCTTATTTTTACTTCCAAAATATAGAACCTTGCATTTTCCCATATTAAATCTCATATTCCATTTACCTGCCCATTCTTCTAACGTTTGCCGATCCCCTTGTGAAGCAAGTTCATTATGCTCTGATTTAATGACCTTGAACAACTTTGTATCATCTGCAAACATAGAGATGTTGCTATTAAAAGGGATACTAAATCCACATTTTTTATTTCATGATTCAGATAGAGCATGCAATTTTAAGCAACTTTCTAATTTACTCCTATTATCATTTTTCATCTTCGTTCACTTGCTATCTTTATTTAAAAAAGGAAGGGATCTAAGCTAAGGAGCCAGCCAATCTTTGGTTCAGCCCTGGACAGCACATGTTTAATGGTGGGTGCATTTAGCCACCAATCAGCAAGCACAACCCAGGTTGTGAACCAAAAATGGGCGGCTTCTAAACTTACATTCTTGCTTTTCAAATAAAGATAGCAAGAGAATGAAGAAAATTGATAATAGGAGTAAATTAGAAAGTTGCTTAAAATTGCATGCTCTATATGAATCATGACATTTTTTTTTTTGGTTTAGTGTCCCTTTAATCCTTGCTCCAAGTCATTAATAAAAATATTAAAAAGAACAGGGCCCAGTACTGATCCCTGGGGGACTCCACTGATTACCTTTGTCTAATCTGAGTATGATCTGTTTACTACTACTCGTCTTTCATCCAGTTATTTATCCATGAGCTAATATTTCTTTCATGTAATTAGCAAGAGTCCATGAGCTAGTGACGTATGGGATATACATTCCTACCAGGAGGGGCAAAGTTTCCCAAACCTTAAAATGCCTATAAATACACCCCTCACCACACCCACAATTCAGTTTTACAAACTTTGCCTCCTATGGAGGTGGTGAAGTAAGTTTGTGCTAGATTCTACGTTGATATGCGCTCCGCAGCAAGTTGGGGCCCGGTTTTCCTCTCAGCGTGCAGTGAATGTCAGAGGGATGTGAGGAGAGTATTGCCTATTTGAATTCAATGATCTCCTTCTACGGGGTCTATTTCATAGGTTCTCTGTTATCGGTCGTGGAGATTCATCTCTTACCTCCCTTTTCAGATCGACGATATACTCTTATATATATACCATTACCTCTGCTGATTTTCATTTCAGTACTGGTTTGGCTTTCTACAAACATGTAGATGAGTGTCCTGGGGTAAGTAAATCTTATTTTCTGTGACACTCTAAAGCTATGGTTGGGCACTTTTTTATAAAGTTCTAAATATATGTATTCAAACATTTATTTGCCTTGACTCAGGATGTTCAACATTCCTTTTTTTCAGACAGTCAGTTTCATATTTGGGGATAATGCATTTGAATCAATCATTTTTTCTTACCTTAAAAAATTTGACTTTTTCCCTGTGGGCTGTTAGGCTCGCGGGGGCTGAAAATGCTTCATTTTATTGCGTCATTCTTGGCGCGGACTTTTTTGGCGCAAAAAATCTTTCTGTTTCCAGCGTCATACGTGTCGCCGGAAGTTGCTTCATTTTTTTTTTGACGTTCTTTTGCGCCAAAAGTGTCGGCGTTCCGGATGTGGCGTCATTTTTGGCGCCAAAAGCATTTAGGCGCCAAATAATGTGGGCGTCTTATTTGGCGCTAAAAAAATATGGGCGTCGCTTTTGTCTCCACATTATTTAAGTCTGATTATTTATTGCTTCTGGTTGCTAGAAGCTTGTTCACTGGCATTTTTTTCCCATTTCTGAAACTGTCATTTTAGGAATTTGATCAATTTTGCTTTATATGTTGTTTTTTCTATTACATATTGCAAGATGTTCCACGTTGCAACTGAGTCAGAAGATACTTCAGGAAAATCACTGCCTGGTGCTGGAGCTACCAAGCTAAGTGTATCTGCTATAATTTTTGGTATCTGTTTCTCCAGCTGTTGTTTGTATTGCATGTCATGACAAACTTATTAATGCAGATAAAAATTTCCTTTAGTACTGTTACATTACCTGTTGCTGTTCCGTCAACATCTAATTTTCAGAGTGTTCCTGATAAACATAAGAGATTTTTTTTTTTTTTTTTTTTTTTTTTTTTTTGTAAGGTTTTTTATTGAGGTTGAAAGGATACAAAAACAAGCATTATTTGCCTCTGTAAGTCACATACAAAATCACAGGCAAGACATAGAAAACAATGGAATGACTGTCCTGTATACAAATACATATATCACAAATATTACAAAGCTAAATGATAAGACCACAGCATATGATTATTAACACACGAAACTTGACTAGTAAACATAGAGCAAGTAATTTATAACATAACCTCATTTTTAAAATTATGAACGTATATATTTATATATCTCCCATCTAAAAAGGAAGCCACTTTTGGACTTCAATTAATATGTATATTGCGCTTAGGGAGAACTGTAGTTGAAATTGTTCAGGCCTCTTTTTGGGCCTTAATCAGAATATATCCAAGAAATAAAGTCCCAAATCCTAACATGTACAATCTTCTTTCCAAGAAGGCCAGCAAACAACCCCTTGTGTGACAAAACATGAAACAATATGAGGAACGAACAAGAAAAATAAAATAATGCTAAGCATGCCTCTTAATTCTCAGATAGTGTATAAACAGTCCCATAACATCTTCAGTTCTCAGATCGCGAGATCGTCATTAGAAAAGAAAAAAAAAAATCAGGGACATAGCAGCTGGTTGTGATCTGCCCTGAAATATAATAGTGGGTACTGGGAGGGTATTTAAAGTCTTTACAGCAATAATAAAATTACCTGGCCTTAAATTTAAACTAAAGTGTCACCCTATCCCCATTTTACTGTTTTTCTCAGACAAAGACCTGGCACTCCATATATGAAAAGACTGTTCTGTTCAAGACGGCCAAAACTGTGCAATAAGTTTCCTGACACCAGCAAACAAAATAGCTAGTTCAGCAGCTGCAGTATGAAAGTGCTCCGCGGGATCAACCGATACCGGAGCGTCTCTGAAGCGGCTCACGACCCTCTGCCAGGGCTGTATTCCATGAGTCTTGATGATCGGGAGAGATATGTGGGCTAGAAACACTCGGGTGAGTATTTTCAGCTTTCAAGCCTTTTACTTCTACAGTGCTTTGTGGAATGTGCGGGTCTCTGGAGTGAAGAGAAGCCCATCTCATTGTCTTTCTACCACACTGATCTAGTCGCCTCCCCGAGTATGCAGGGCATGTGAGGGAGATCGGGTTTGCCTGTCTCGGCTGCTTTCTGTTGCGCCTACCCACTCGAGGTGTCGGGCTGCCTTTGGATCCAGGTATGAGCGGAAATTTTATCTCTTTCTTAGCCGGAGTATCAGGTAAGCTGGCTGGGATTAAGGAGGGTATCTCCGCATTCGGGAGTGCTGCAGGGGGTCGGTCCACATCTTCTAGCGTTCCCTGTTGGGGTCGAGTACTCAGCCCGCTGGAGATTATGTGGGCAAGTTTCTGGTAGTGCTTATCTAGTAAAGAGCATATCGTAGCCTCAAATGGGTGAATGCTGAATGCCATACTTGTAGGATCCAGGAGTAGATATTGCAGCCAAATAGTGGCTGCCTAACCCGTGTTACCGGGGGGGGTGTTGTGCTCTTCGTAGCAGGCCGCCGCCTGAAGTTACAACGGTCCAGATCTGGGCTGGAGGGACACAAACACAGTGATCCTAGGATCAATAGAATCAGTGGAGCATAAACGTCCTTCATACACAAGTTTTATGCAGGTATGCTGTAAATTTCCAAAGTTAATCGGCGGATTAATTAGATCTCCTCAGCAGCCTCAAATATTGCGACCAAAGATGGCCGCTGCCCGGACACGCCCCCGAGATTTTATTTTTTAAATCCATTAAGAAGGCTATGTCTGTTATTTCTCCTTCTAGTTTACATAAAAGTCTTTTAAAACTTCTCTTTTTTTCAGATGAATTTTTAAATGAACATCATCATTCTGATACTGATAATGGTTCTTCTGGTTCAGAGGTTTCTGTCTCAGAGGTTGATGCTGATAAATCTTTGTATTTGTTCAAGATGGAATTTATTCGTTCTTTATTTAAAGAAATATTAATTGCATTAGAAATAGAGGATTCTGGTCCTCTTGATACTAAATCTAAACGTTTAAATAAGGTTTTTAAATCTCCTGTAGTTATTCCAGAAGTGTTTAATCTCCCTGTTGCTATTTCTGAAGTAATTTCCAGGGAATGGAATAATTTGGGTAATTCTTTTACTCCTTCTAAACGTTTAAGCAATTATATCCTGTGCCATCTGACAGATTAGAGTTTTTTTGGGTCAAAATCCCTAAGGTTATGGGGCTGTCTCTACTCCTGCTAAATGTACTACTATTCCTACGGCAGATAGTACTTCATTTAAGGATCCTTTAGATAGGAAAATTGAATCCTTTCTAAGAAAAGCTTACTTATGTTCAGGTAATCTTCTTAGACCTGCTATATTTTTAGCGGATGTTGCTGCAGCTTCAACTTTTTGGTTAGAAGCTTTAGCGCAACAAGTAACAGATCATATTTTTATAGCATTATTATTATTCTATAACATGCTAATAATTTTATTGGTGATACCATCTTTTGATATCATTAGAGTTGATGTCAGGTATATGTCTCTAGCTATTTTAGCTAGAAAAGCTTTATGGATTAAACTTGGAATGCTGATATGTCTTCTAAGTCAACTTTGCTTTCCCTTCTTTCCAGGGTAATAAATTATTATCTCAACTGTTTCTGGAAGGAAGGGAACTTTTTTACCAAAGGATAAAAAATCTAGGTAAATTTAGGTCTAATAATCATTTTTCGTTCTTTTCCTCACAACAAGGAACAAAAGCCTGATCCTTCATCCTCAGGAGCGGTATCAGTTTGGAAACTATTTCCAGTTTGGAATATATCCAAGCCTTATAGAAACCTATAGCCAGCTCCTAAGTACCCATGAAGGTGCGGCCCTTATTCCAGCTCAGCTGGTATGGGGCAGATTACGTTTTCTTCAAAGAAATTTGGATCAATTCCGTTCTCAATCTCTGGTTTCAGAACATTGTTTCAGAAAGGTACAGAATTGGCTTCAAGTTAAGGCCTCCTGCTAAGAGATTTTTTTCTTTCCCGTGTCCCAGTTAACACAGCAAAGGCTCAGCATTTCTGAAATGTGTTTCAGATCTAGAGTTGGCTGGAGTAATTATGCCAGTTCCAGTTCTGGAACAGGGGCTGGGGTTTTATTTTATCTCTTCATTGTACCAAAGAAGGTCAATTCCTTCAGACCAGTTCCGGATCTATCAATATTGAATCGTTATGTAAGGATACCAACATTCAAGATGGTTACTGTAGGACTATCCTGCCTTTTGTTTAGCAAGGGCATTATATGTCTACAATAGATTTACAGGATGTGTATCTGCATATTCCGATTCATCCAGATCACTTTTAGTGTCTGAGATTCTCTTTTAGACAAGCATTACCAGTTTTGTGGCTCTACCGTTTGGCCTAGCCTCAGTTCCAAGAATTTTTTTCAAAGGTTCTCGGTGCCCTTCTTTCTGTAATCAGAGAACAGGGTTTTGGTTTTTCCTTATTTGGACGATATCTTGGTATTTGCTCAGTCTTCTCATTTTCGAAGAATTTCATACGAATCGACTTGTGTTGTTTCTTCAAGTTCATGGTTGGAGGATCAATTTACCAATCAGTTCATTGATTCCTCAGACAAGGGTAACCTTTTTAGGTTTCTAGATAGATTCAGTGTCTATGACTCTGTCCTTGTCAGACAAGAGAAGTTTAACATTGATATCAGCTTGTCAAAACCTTTGGTCACATTCATTCCCTTTGGTAGCCTTATGCATGGAAATTTTAGGTCTTAGGACTGCCGCATCAGATGCGATCTCCTTTGCTCGTTTTCACATGTGACCTCTTCAGCTCTGTATGCTGAACCAATGGTGCAGGGATTACTCAAAGATATCTCAATTTAATATCTTTAAACCGATTATACGACACTCTCTGACATGGTGGACAGATCACCATCGTTTAGTTCAGGGGGCTTCTTTGTTCTTCCGACCTGGACTATAATCTCAACAGATGCAAGTCTTACAGGTTGGAGAGCTGTGTGGGGGTATCTGACGGCACAAGGGGTTTGGAAATCTCAGGAGGTGAGATTTCCGATCAATATTTGGAACTCCGTGCAATTTTCAGAGCTCTTCAGTCTTGGCCTCTTCTGAAAAGAGAGTTGTTCATTTGTTTTCAGATAGACAATGTCACAACTGTGGCATACATCAATCATCAAGGAGGGACTCACAGTCCTCTGGCTATGAAAGAAGTATCTCGAATTTTGGTTTGGGCGGAATCCAGCTCCTGTCTAATCTCTGCGGTTCATATCCCAGGTATGGACAATTGGAAAGCAGATTATCTCAGTCGCCAAACGTTGCACCTGGGCGAAGGGTCTTCACCCAGAGGTATTTCCTCAGATTGTTCAAATGTGGGAACTCCCAGAAATAGATCTGATGGCTTCTCATCCAAACAAGAAACTTCCCTGGTATCTGTCCGGATCCCGGGATCCTCGGGCGGAGGCAGTGGATGCATTATCTCTTCCTTACAAGTGTCATCCTGCCTATATCTTTCCGCCTCTAGTTCTTCTTCCAAGGGTATTCTCCAATATTCTAAAGGAATGCTCATTTGTCCTGCTGGTAGCTCCAGCATGGCCTCACAGGTTTTGGTATGCGGATCTTGTCCGGATGGCCTCTTGCCAGCTGTGGACTCTTCCGTTAAGACCAGTCTTTCTGTCTCAAGGTTCTTTTTTCCATCAGGATTTCAAAACCTTAATTTTAAGGTATGGAGTTTGAACGCTTGATTCTTGGTCAAAGAGGTTTCTCTGACTCTGTGATTGATACTACGTGACAGGCTCGTAAATCTGTATCTAGAGAGATATATTATAGAGTCTGGAAGACTTATATTTCTTCAGGATGGTTTAGATAAAGGTTTGTCCGCAAGTTCCTTGAAAGACAAATCTCTGCTCTTTCTGTTCTTTTTCACAGAAGGATTGCTAATCTTCCTGAGATTCATTGTTTTGTACAACCTTTGGTTCGTATAAAACCTGTCATTAAGTCAATTTCTCCTCCTTGGAGTTTGAATTTGGTTCTGGGGGCTCTTCAAGCTCCTCCTTTTGAACCCATGCATTCTTTGGTTGTTATATTACTTTCTTGGAAAGTTTTGTTTCTTTTGGCCATCTCTTCTGCCAGAAGAGTCTCTGAATTATCTACTCTTTTTTGTGAGTCTCCTTTTCTGATTTTGCATCAGGATAAGGCGGTGCTGCGAACTTCTTTTGAAATTTTTTACCTAAGGTTGTGAATTCTAACAACATTAGTAGAGAAATTGTGGTTCCTTCATTATGTCCTAATCCTATGAATTCTAAGGAGAAATCATTGCATTCTTTGGATGCTGTTAGAGCTTTGTAATAATATGTTGAAGCTACTAAGTCTTTCCGAAAGACTTCTAGTCTATTTGTCATCTTTTCCGGTTCTAGAAGAGACCAGAAAGCTTCTGCCATTTCTTTGGCATCTTGGTTGAAATCTTTATTTCATCATGCCTATGTTGAGTCGGGTAACACTCCGCCTCAAAGGATTATAGCTCATTCTACTAGGTCAGTTTTTACTTCCTGGGCGTTTAGGAATGAAGCTTCGGTTGATCAGATTTGCAAAGCAGCAACTTGGTCCTCTTTGCATACTTTTACTAAATTCTACCATTTTGATGTGTTTTCTTCTTCTGAAGCAGTTTTTGGTAGAAACGTACTTCAGGCAGTGGTTTCAGTTTGAATCTTCTGCTTATGTTTTTTCATTAAAATTTTATTCTGGGTGTGGATTATTTTCAGCAGGAATTGGCTGTCTTTATTTTATCCCTCCCTCTCTAGTGACTCTTGCGTGGAAAGATCCACATCTTGGGTAATCATTATCCCATACGTCACTAGCTCATGGACTCTTGCTAATTACATGAAAGAAAACATAATTTATGTAAGAACTTACCTGATAAATTCATTTCTTTCATATTAGCAAGAGTCCATGAGGCCCGCCCTTTTTTGTGGTGGTTTTGATTTTTTTGTATAAAGCACAAGTATTCCAATTCCTTATTTTATAGGCTTTCGCACTTTTTTCTTATCACCCCACTTCTTGGCTATTCGTTAAACTGAATTGTGGGTGTGGTGAGGGGTATATTTATAGGCATTTTAAGGTTTGGGAAACTTTGCCCCTCCTGGTAGGAATGTATATCCCATACGTCACTAGCTCATGGACTCTTGCTAATATGAAAGAAATGAATTTATCAGGTAAGTTCTTACATAAATTATGTTTTTTAGATATTCCCAGCCCCTTCATTTTTTACATGAATCTCTCATGTGGCACTGTATCAAACACCTTTGCAAAATCCAAGTATATCACATCAACTAATTCCCGTTTATCTATATTTTTACTTACTTCCTTGTAGAATCGAATTAGATTAGTTTGACAAGATCTATTTCTAATAAAACCCTGCTGATTTAAACCATGCTTATTTACACGAATATACTCATCAATAAAATCCCTTATAATCCCTTCAAGTATCTTCCCCACTATTGATGTCAGACTAACAGGTCTATAGCTTCCTGTATCAGCCCTGCTTCCCTTTTTAAAGAGTGGCACCACATTAGCTTTACGCCAGTCCTGTGGTACTATGCCTGAGGATAATGGGTCTTGAAAAATTAAGTGTAGAGGCTTGTCTATAACAATGCTAAGTTCCCATAAAACCCTAGGGTGTATTCCATCTGGGCCTGGAGTTTTATTTACCTTAATATTATCCATTTTTTCCTGATATCCTCTAGAGATAACCCAGGTAATGGTATGGGCTTGTATGTTCGAGTTTGTTTCAAAGTATCCCCCATTGGTTCCTCTCTTCTGTATAATGAAGAAATTAATTATTTTAGTAGCTCAGCCCACTCCCTGTCATTGTTAATCATGCTACCCTTCACACATATTAATGTCCTTAATGTTTCCTTCTCAGATTTTTTTGCCATATATGTACTTAAAAAAACGTTAAGGGTTAGTCCTTTGCAATTAATCTTTCATTTTTAATTTTGGCTAATTTGATTGCATTTTTGCATGCTTTATTACATTCCTTATATATTTGGTATGTTTAGTATGTAATATTTTCTTTGACTAATTTAAATGCCCTATTTTTTTTCCTAATTTCTGTTAACACATTTTTATTTAGCCACAAACGATTTCCTTAAATCATTGAATTTTGCTTTCTTAAAATTAAAAGTCTTAGTTAAACCTTTAAAACACTGCTTATGGAAAGTTATTTCAAATGTAACCATGATTTGATCACTGTTACCCAAATGTTCTTTGATTCTATGTTTGATATTATATCTGTATTGTTTGACAGCACTAAATCCTATATAGCTTTACTCCTAGTTGGCTTCTCTATTAACTGTGACAAGAAGTTATCCCTGAGAGCATTTAAAAATCTATCTCCCTTAGCAGAATTACTAGCTTCATTTGCCCAGTTTATGTCGGGGTAGTTAAAATCTCCCATAATTACAGCACTGTTAATAGCAGCCTTTCCTATTTGCATTAGTAGTTGCATTTCCTCCATGTCACTAATGTTAGGGGGCTTGTAGCATGTTCCTAGTAATATTTTTTCAGGATTTTTTCCCCCATTCCTTATTTTAACCCACAGAGTCTCTACATTGTTGCCTGTATTATAATAAATATCTTCCTTTATTGTAGGTTTAAGGTCAGGTCTAATATACATGCAGATTCCTTCACCCCTTTTATTACTCCTGTCCCTCCTAAATAAAGTATAACCGTCTAACTTAACTGCCCAGTCATGTGAATCATCCCACCAAGTTTCAGTTATACTGATAATATCATAGTCCTCTTCTGCAACTAAGGGCTCCAGCTCCCCCATTTTACCCATCATGCTTCTTGCATTTGTTGTCATACATTTAATTTTCATGTGCTTTCTGCTGCTACTTGGTGCACTTTCCTCCAGACTTTCTAATGTGACACAAATTCCACTTGCCTAATAGCTGCCCTCATCTAACTCCACACTAACATCATTCTCACCTTTGCAGTCCCCACCTCCTGTTTCTCACCCTCCTACCCATCTAGATTGTAAGTTCCCACGGGAACAGGGCCCTCAATTCCCCTGTATTTGTTTGTTAAACTTTGTCTGGTGTCTTTTATATTGTATTGTACTGTACTTTTATCTTTGTACCCATGCACAGCGCTGCGGGATCTGTTGGCGCTTTATAAATAAAGAATAATAATTTCCTAAGTGTACCCTTCTGTCATCCCTTCCTTGAGATATTCTAGGTGTGACGTATTCACAGACTGATCTGTCTGTTCTATTATGCTTGGACT
Source organism: Bombina bombina (assembly GCF_027579735.1). NCBI lineage: Eukaryota > Metazoa > Chordata > Amphibia > Anura > Bombinatoridae > Bombina > Bombina bombina. The sequence goes on from NC_069510.1 coordinate 63,151,615, forward strand.
GACCCTCCCCCACTTTTCCCTAGTTTAAAAGATTCTCTAAGCGTGCTGCCATCCTCTCCCCCAACGCACCTGCACCCATGTCATTCCGGTGCAATCCATCCTAACTGTACAAACTGTAACCTAGTGAAAAGTCAGCCCACTGCTCTAAAAAGTCAAACCCCTCATTTTTACACCATGTTTTTAACCTTGAACTAACTGACCTTATCCCCTTCTGCCTTACTGAGTTAGCACTTGGTACTGGTAATATCTCTAAAAATATTACCTTAGAGGTTCTTGTCTTAAGCTGGCTACCTAACTCCCTGAAGTCATTTTTTAGGACACTCCATCTCCTGCTGATTCCTTCATTAGTGCCAATATGCACCATGACTGTAGGATCAGACTCAGAACTCTCTAACAATCTACAATACGCTTTACAATATACATAACACAAGCTCCTGGAAGACAGCAAACTGATCTATTTAAGGGGTCTGGATGACACATTGCACTATCAACCTTCCTAATAATAGAGTCTCCGACAACCAACATCTGCCTCAGGCCCAGACCGGTATGCGCCTCTTCCATGACTGATGGACACTTCACTATAGCTCCCCTCTTCCATAACTGAAGGATTACTCACTATAGAATTTAGTTAAGGCACACTTCTGGCTAGTCTCTCCAACTGCTGCACACTGAAAAGCTCAGCAGCAACTTTACCAAGGGCTTGCAGCCTGTAAGATTCAGAGATTTTTGATTAAGGAACTCTAAATGGAAGGCTAAATGGGTTCATGCTTTATTTAAGGGTTAAACTTTAGTAGCCTCTTTGGGGTCAGAAGCAACCCTCAGTTAAATTAAAAGCATATATTAAGTTTTCGCTGCGCACACACATCTTTTCTTCCGTCTGCAACACATGCAGCAAGTAAAACCTTTAAAAATGTCAAATGAAGAAAATCAACCTCTTGGAATAGAAGAAGCTTTTCAATTTTAATTAATTTATTTATTTTAAATATGTTGTCCCCACTTAAAGGGATGTGCAACCCCATTTTTTTTCATGATTCAGATAGGGTATAGAACGTTTAACCACTTGTAGATCTACTTCTATTATCAAATTTGCTTCATTCTCTTTGTATCCTTTGTTGAAAAAACAGCAATGCACAATTGAACAGCTAGGTGAACACAACTGGTAAGCCAACGACAAGAGGCACACAGGCAGACCTTCTAGGTTACTGCAGCAGACAAGCCAGTGAAAAGAGGCACACATTGCAAGTCTCTACAGCTAGACCTGTATAATCAGCATTTAATAGACTGCTGCAGCGTTATCAGTGGCTGATTTAGGAACCCATCATCAATGGTTTTTAAGTCTAGTAAGTGCATATATTGTGTGTGCACTCTGTGTTTGGAATAAAGAGCTACATTATTTAAGATTTGTGCTTTTTCCATAAGTTTTTAACAGATTAAAAAAACAGTCAATCATCATCATTAGTGTTGAGGTCAAACTCACTTTCCTTGTCCTGTCAGATGATGGAAACTACAGATGCAGCCCAAAGAGTGGCACAAGGAGGTGCTATAGAGAGCTTTGCATGGGGAACACTTTACAGATCTATCCTTAGATCCAGAAGAGCTCTCTGCATGCCCCTGCACAAAAAAGGCAAATAAAATATTCATATCATGCTATGTATGACCATCACAAACCAGCAAAACACATAACATAGACACATCTAGACAATAAATGAGAGAAACCTACTGTAGTAAGAGGAAGTTCTAATGTTTCTGTACATAGCAGTGCCTCCTAGGGGTCAGAGATGGGCTGAGAAGCTGCAACTCTTGCTGGGTCCTGACCAGGGACGTGCAGAACCTCACCTGTCATTAAAAGAAAAAAAGAAAATAATGTTAAAGTAAAATAATAAAAAAAAACTTACTAAATGTTCTGACCTTAGTTGCAAATACCTGTAGAGAGGCAGCATCCAGCTAAGCCTCCTTTGATTGCGCAATAACTTAGAAGGTGCTGTATGGAGCACCAACCCATGACTATCAGGTCAGGAGTCACATGTTATCATTAAGCCAATCAGGAAAAATTCCCAAGTGAAGCAGCTCCAGGTGACAGTGCTAGTGGAAGACATTTTACAAGCATTTAACCCCGTATGCTCAGAGTCTATGTGTTGTTTATAACATTTGTGTTATAAAACATTCATAAACAATGTTATATAATTATACTGAAAACAATATTTATTTATACTTCTGTGAGTTGCAGAAAATTGTGGTAGGCAATCAGATACTGATAGCAATAAAAAAATTATATTTTTATGCCATCCCTCTCCATCTTATCTTAAAACAAAACGATTTGCCTCTGTAAAGTAACTAATAGTATTTTAACAATTACTTTAGGGACATGATTTACTATTTATTTACTATTTTACCTGATTGTATAGGAACATTACTTTCGGCTAGATTTAGAGTTTTGTCGGTAACGATCCGCGTAGCTAACGCATGCTTTTTTTCCCCCGCTTTTAAATACCGCTGGTATTTAGAGTTCACAGAATGGCTGCGTTTTCAGTGCGTTAGGCTCCAAAAAAGGAGCGTAGAGCATAATTTACCGCCACTGCAACTCTCGATATCAGCGGTGCTTACGGACGCGGCCATCTTAAAAAACGTGCTCGTGCACCATTCCCCCATAGGAAACAATGGGACAGTTTGAGCTGAAAAAAAACCTAACACCTGCAAAAAAGCAGCGTTCAGCTCTTAATGCAGCCCCATTGTTTCCTATGGGGGAACAGTTTCTAAGTCTGCACCTAACACCCTAACATGTACCCCGAGTCTAAACACCCCTAACCTTACACTTATTAACCCCTAATCTGCCGCCCCCGCTATCGCTGACACCTGCATATTATTTTTAACCCCTAATCTGCCGCTCCGTACACCGCCGCAACCTACATTATAGTTATGTACCCCTAATCTGCTGCCCCTAACACCGCCGACCCCTATATTATATTTATTAACCCCTAATCTGCCCCCCACAACGTCGCCGCCAGCTACCTACAATTATTAACCCCTAATCTGCTGACCGGACCTCACCGCTACTATAATAAAGTTATTAACCCCTAATCCGCCTCACTCCCGCCTCAATAACCCTATAAGAAATAGTATTAACCCCTAATCTGCCGACCGGACCTCGCCGCTACTCTAATAAATGTATTAACCCCTAAAGCTAAGTCTAACCATAACCCTAACACCCCCTAAAGTTAAATATAATTTAAATCTAACGAAATAAATTAACTCTTATTAAATAAATTATTCCTATTTAAAGCTAAATACTTACCTGTAAAATAAATCCTAATATAGCTACAATATAAATAATAATTATATTGTAGCTATTAAAGGATTAATATTTATTTTACAGGCAACTTTGTATTTATTTTAACCAGTTACAATAGCTATTAAATAGTTAATAACTATTTAATAGCTACCTACACTACACTAGCAATAAATTAATTAAATAAAATACCTACAATTAAACCTAACACTACACTATCAATAAATTAATTAAATACAATACCTACAAATAAATACAATTAAATAAACTAACTAAAGTACAAAAAATAAAAAAGAACTAAGTTACAAAAAATAAAAAAAATATTTACAAACATTAGAAAAATATTACAACAATTTTAAACTAATTACACCTACTCTAAGCCCCTAATAAAATAACAAAGCCCCCCAAAATAAAAAAATGCCCTACCCTATTCTAAAATTAAAATAAAAGGGCCTTAAAAGGGCCATTTGCGGGGCATGCCCCAAAGAATTCAGCTCTTTTGCCTGGAAAAAAAAACATACAATACCCCCCCCAACATTACAACCCACCACCCACATACCCCTAATCTAACCCAAACCCCCCTTAAATAAACCTAACACTAAGCCCCTGAAGATCTTCCTACCTTATCTTCACCACACCGGGTATCACACCGATCCGTCCTGGCTCCGATGTCTTGATCCAAGCCCAAGCAAGGGCTGAAGACATCCATCCTCCGTCTGAAGTCTTGATCCAAGCGGGCAGAAGAGGACATCCGGACCGGCAAACATCTTCATCCAGGCGGCATCCGATGACGAACGGCTGATCTTCAAGACCTCCAGCGCGGATCCATCCTCTTCTTCCGACGACTAGATGACGAATGAAGGTTCCTTTAAGGGACGTCATCCAAGATGGCGTCCCTCGAATTCCGATTGGCTGATAGGATTCTATCAGCCAATCGGAATTAAGGTAGGAAAATTCTGATTGGCTGATGGAATCAGCCAATCAGATTCAAGTTCAATCCGATTGGCTGATTGGATCAGCCAATCAGATTGAGCTCACATTCTATTGGCTGATCGGAACATCCAATAGAATGCGAGCTCAATCTGATTGGCTGATTGGATCAGCCAATCGGATTGAACTTGAATCTGATTGGCTGATTCCCTCAGCCAATCAGAATTTTCCTACCTTAATTCCGATTGGCTGATAGAATCCTATCAGCCAATCGGAATTCGAGGGACGCCATCTTGGATGACGTCCCTTAAAGGAACCTTCATTCGTCGTCTAGTTGCCGGAAGAAGAGGATGGATCCGCGCTGGAGGTCTTGAAGATCAGCCGTTCGTCATCGGATGGAAGAACATAGAAGATGCCGCCTGGATGAAGATGTTTACCGGTCCGGATGTCCTCTTCTGCCTGCTTGGATCAAGACTTCAGCCGGAGGATGGATGTCTTCAGCCCCCCGCTTGGGCTTGGATCAAGACATCGGAGCCAGGACGGATCGGTGTGATACCCGGTGTGGTGAAGATAAGGTAGGAAGATCTTCAGGGGTTTAGTGTTAGGTTTATTTAAGGGGGGTTTGGGTTAGATTAGGGGTATGTGGGTGGTGGGTTGTAATGTTGGTGGGGGGGTATTGTATGTTTTTTTTCCAGGCAAAAGAGCTGAATTCTTTGGGGCATGCCCCGCAAATGGCCCTTTTAAGGGCTGGTAAGGTAAAAGAGCTTTTCTATTTTAATTTTAGAATAGGGTAGGGCATTTTTTTATTTTGGGGGCTTTGTTATTTTATTAGGGGGCTTAGAGTAGGTGTAATTAGTTTAAAATTGTTGTAATATTTTTCTAAGGTTTGTAAATATTTTTTTATTTTTTGTAACTTAGTTCTTTTTTAATTTTTGTACTTAGTTAGTTTATTTGATTGTATTTATTTGTAGGTATTGTATTTAATTAATTTATTGATAGTGTAGTGTTAGGTTTAATTGTAGATAATTGTAGGTATTTTATTTAAGTAATTTATTGATAGTGTAGTGTGAGGTTTAATTGTAACTTAGGTTAGGATTTATTTTCCAGGTAATTTTGTAATTATTTTAATTAGGTAGCTATTAAATAGTTGGAGGCTGGAGTAGGCTGGAGTTTTGTTGTTAGATTTCTAACGCTCACTTCAGCCACGACTCTAAATACCGGTGTTAGAAAGATCCCATTGAAAAGATAGGATACGCAATTGGCGTAGGGGGATCTGCGGTATGGAAAAGTCGCGGCTGCAAAGTGAGCGTTAGACCCTTTAATGACTGACTCCAAATACCAGCGGGCGGTAAAAACCAGCGTTAGGACCCCCTAACGCTGGTTTTGACGGCTACCGCCAAACTCTAAATCTAGGCGATAGTTTTTAATCAAAACATGTTTATTTATTATTTGTAAAACAGACAATAACGTGTGTTTGCATCTTTTTGATAATAAAGTAAATCATGTCCCTTGCTAATAGGTTAATAGAGGAGACAAATTATCTAAAGGCTTAGGTTTCTCTGGAAGGATGTTAAACTAAAAAAAATTCTATTGAGCATACAAATTAACAGAATTTTCCTTTTCACATTAAAAAATGTAAGCATGTTTTAGCAAAACCATTAATATTAATGCAGGGAATAAAAGGAAATGGTTGTGCACAGCTGATTTCTCAAGGTTTTTAGTTCACTGAGGTTGATAAGGACGACTGCCATAGCTGTGATGGTGATCAGGGATTTGACTAAACAGCATGGCAACACAAAGTAGTTTTATACAAGAGAGGAGCATCAATTTAACACAACTCCAAGGATTTTTGCCAGAGAATTAAGGTTCCTAGTAATTCAATTAAAATTATTTTACTCACAAACACCTAGATTACAAGTTTGTGCGTTCGTCTTTTAACGCTGAAAATATGGTATTTTCAGAGTTAAAACAGCCCCGCTGCCATTACAAGTCTTGTCGGTATAGCTGTACCGCAAGCCTTTAAGCCTGAACTGCAACGTCAGTCCCGCACTCCTAAAAATGATGTTTTTTCATGGGATTCCCATAGTGCCAGTATTACGATTTATTGCGGTGAGGCTAAAATGCGAGCGTTACATCCTAAAATGACAAGATCCGTACCGCCATCTAAAGTCAGTAGTTATGAGTTTTACACTACAAAGTTGTAACATAAAACTCATAACTAAAGTGTTAAAAAGTACACTAACACCCATAAACTACCTATTAACCCCTAAACCAAGGCCCTCCCGCATCGCAAACACTATACTAAATTTATTAACCCCTAATCTGCCGCTCCTGACATCGCTGCTACTTAAAAAAAATTATTAACCCCTATACCGCCGCTCCCCGACATTGTCACCACTATAATAAACTTATTAACCCCTAAACCCCCGCCCTCCTGCATTGCAAACACTATTTAAATATTAGTAACCCCCAATCTGCCGTTTGCCCTCATCGCCCCCACTATACTAAAGTTATTAAACCCTAAACCTATAAACTCCTAAACCGAAAGCCCCCCCACAACGAAATATACTCAATTAAACTATTAACCCCTAAACCAAAAGCCCCCTATATCGCAATAAACTAATTTAAATTAGTAATCCCAAAACCTAATTCCATCCTAAATTTAGATTAAATTTACAATTTCCCTATCTTAAATTAAATTAAAACTTACCTGTCAAATTAAAAAAACTAAGTTTAAACTAACAATTAAACTAATATAATTATTAAACTAAAATTAAACTAACTACCAATTAAATAAAACTAAACTACACATTAAAAAAATCCTAACACTACTCTAAAAATAGACATGTGCGATTCGGTTCGGTTCGATTCGGAAATTCTGCAAATTCTGCAAATTCGGCGATTCGGATCGAACCAAATTTCCGAATTAAAAATTTGCCGAATTTTCCGAATCGAACCAAATCGATTTGTAAATTTTGATGGCCATTGGATTACACTAGTATTATACAGTATGTTAGGATAACACCTAATATACAGTATAATACTAGTCTAATCACACCTAACACTTACCGAATTGCCGAATTTATGAACCGAATCGAACCGAATCCAGACGAATTTTTTCAAATCCGAATGAATCCGAAACGAATCGATTCGAAATTTTCCAAATTCGAATCGATCCAAACCGAACTTCGAAAAATTCCGAATCGATCCGAACCAAACCGAATTTTTTTCGCCATGCACATGTCTAAAAATTACACAGTATCTAATTACAAAAAAATAAAAAAAATACTAATTTACAAAAAATAACAAACACTAAATTACGGAAAATAACAAACAAAATTATCAAAACTAAAAAGGAATTACACCTAATCTAATAGCCCTATCAAAATAAAAAAAAACACCCAAAATAAAAAAATCTCTAGCCTACAATAAACTACCAATAGCCCTTAAAAGGGCCTTTTGTGAGGCATTGCCCCAAAGATATCAGCTATTTTCCTTGAAAAAAAATACAAAGACCACCAACAGTAAAAGCCACCACCCAACCAACCCCCCAAAATAAAAAACCTAATTCTAAAAAAACCTAAGCTACCCATTCCCCTGAAAAGGGCATTTGAATGGGCATTGCCCTTAAAAGGGCATTTAGCTCTTTACATTGCCCAAACCCTAAACTAAAATAAAAACCCACCCAAAAAACCCTTAAAAAAGCCTAACACTAACCTCCTGACGATCCACTTACAGTTTTTGAAGTCCCGCTTGAATGATCTTCATCCCAGAGTTGAAGTCCTAATCCAGGCGGCGAGAAGTCTTCATCCAGGCGGCCTCTTCAATCTTCATCCCGGCGGCAACGTCCTGATCCAAGTGGCAAGAAGTCTTCATCCAGACGGCCTCTTCTATCTTCATCCAGGCAGCACCTTCTATCTTGATCCCGGAGGCGCGGAGTGGGTCCATCCTGAAGACATCCGGCACTGAGCATCCTCTTCATACGGTCGCCACTGTACACTGAATCTTCAATGCAAGGGACACGATTCAAGATGGCGTCCCTTGCATTCCTATTGGCTAAAAAATTTGAATCAGCCAATAGGAATTAGGGCTGCTAAAATCCTATTGGCTATTCAAATCAGCCAATAGGATTTAAGCAGCTCTCATTGTATTGGCTAATTCAAATTAAAACATCACATTACTTAGCCAGAATCAAACTTTCCACTGAAGCTTAAAAATAAATAAAAAGTAACTAGATTTTTCTTCTCCGCAGAATCCAGACAGCTGTGTGTTGTGAACCATAAGGAGAAGTGTGTTGCCTAAGGGTGCTGGCAAATATTGCTGCAAATTTGCTTACTGGTAAAAATATGTTTTAAAGAAGCTTAGCAACAGCATTCCAAGCATGTGATAAAATATTCCAAATGGATCCAGTACTCCCAACAGACTATAAAAAAAGGATAGATAAAAGTATAGTACAGATGCATGATAGGCACTTCCTGTATTTGTAGATATTTTTTTTTATTTAAAGGGACACTGAACACAAATTTTTTCTTTCACGATTCAGATAGAGCAGGCAATTTTAAATAACTTTCTAATTTACTCCTATTATCAATTTTTATTCTTTATCTTGCTTTCTTTATTTGAAAAAGAAGGCATCTAAGCTATTCTTTTGGTTCAGACCATGGAAAGCACTTGTTTATTGCTACGTGAATTTACCCACCAATCAGCAAGAACAACACAGTATGTTCACCAAAAATGGTCCGACATCTAAACTTCTTGCATTTCAAATAAAGATACCAAGAGAATAAAAATAATTTGATAATAGGAGTAAATTAGAAAGTTGCTTAAAATTGCATGCTCTATCTGAATCACGAAAGAAAAAAATTTGTGTTCAGTGTCCCTTTAATTTTGTTGATATAAATCCAATGAGTGCAGATTATTGTGCATCTATAAATACAGCATAGTTATTTTTTCTTTTTGTTTATTGGTCTGTGTAACCTTGTGTGTGTGTGTGTGTCTGAGTCTTTCTATCTTTCTGTCTGTGAGGTTTTTTGTGTCTTTGAATGTGTGTGTCTCATGTTTTTTGAGTGTGTCTGTTAGTGAGTACATATTCAACACCTGGCCAGCAGAAGGGGGCAAAGAACACCCCAGCAAAGCTTTAAGTATCCTCCCACTTCCCACAATCCCCCAGTCATTCAGCAGAAATAATATGGAAAGAGAAGAGGGCACAAAGGATATAGAGGTGCTTGAGGTTTAGAAAATGACAAAAGGGGGGGCGGAGCCAACTATCATCATGGCCGGTCGCATCTAACCAGAGCTCTGCACTAAGCCTAGCTAGGGGATAAAATTATAGTGAGTAAACCTGCCTAAAAGTTACATTTTCCAGCCCCTGTGCCTGGCTTGGTTGCTGGGGTCTCTGCAAAGCAGCGCAAATACCTGCTATAGCACTGGAGGGTCGTAAATGAGACGAAGGAGCCACTTACACCAGAGGACCCATCCCTATTAAGACTTCCGGCCTTGAGACACACTCCTGTTCTCCTCGCAACGCTACAGCCAAGCACAACCAACTAAGACAGGTCTATTGCCTGGGGAACTTAAACGGAGGTAGCTGCCGAGACAGGAACTTACCCACAACTAACTTCTCGAGAGCCGATCTGCCAGCGTGGTCAGACACGCTGCGTCTCACACCTCAACATCTGGTCTGAACTCTAGCTCCAGCTCCGGAGGGCCGGGGATCCGCTCCAGAGCCTGACTTACCGCAACACTCCAGAGGCCTGCACAGCTCACAGCACACCACACGGAGCTGAGTAAAGACGGTCTCTTCAGCGTTTACTACCGATCTTCCATATGTAAGTAGCAGCTGCTTGGTCTGCAGGTGGCAACTTTGCTCTTTTTTTATATATACATACCCGCTTTTCTGGACTGTTATAAGAGACATTGAGACATACCTTGGAGGTTTTCTTTTAGTCATTGGATTGGTGCCAGGAAAAAGGGAAAAAAACCCTCTGAGTAGTGGCGCGAAAACGCCATCTTCAATAACCCCATATAACAGTGCTGCTGTTTACTACACCGGCTCCTTCCACACAAAACCATCAGATACCCTTAGCCTAGAGGATAAAAAATAAAAAACGACTTAAGGGCTGGAGTCAGGGATTTGCTCCCATCAGAAGAGATAACAGAATTTCATGTGGGGCATGCAGATACTCTGATAACGGACTGTTAACTACCAGTTGGCCACGTGGAGCTTGCACTGAACATAAGTACTTGTATACAGTACTGAATAGCAATTGACTTTTATTTTTCTTAACAATACCACTTGTTAAGTGGAGATAGTAAACACAAGGGGAAGTAAACAGCTAGGATTCAGCAAGTAGAAAGCTATCTGGACTACTGCTAGAACCCTAACATTGCACTTCAGGGCCTTCTCTAGACATACCATACATTGCCAGAAAATATAACTAACAGCTCATCCTGTTCAACATCCTATTAAGGTTACACCACATAAGGAGTACTTGAAGAGGCAGTACAGAGAGCATAGCAGGTGGGCACTCTCCCATCCCCTTTCCTACTGTACGCAGCTGCAGTAGGTCATAAACCACTATCCTTTTTTCGGCTTGGCCCAGTGGAGGCAATTTCCCCAGGGAGAGTGCTTGGAGCTTGTTGCTAGTCCTGTGAGACTTACTAATCCAAAAGGACAGTGCCCACAGAACCTTAATTAACCAAACAGGAGCTCTGGATATAGGTGAAAATTATTTTTACTCAAGAACTACACTTGCCTAATATGGAATAAACTCCCCTAGGCCATTCGGGCCTGTCTACCACGCAGTGAACTCTCACATTATCTCAGTGGGTCTGCCCCAGCGTATTTGGATACAATCTCACCTAAGACTCCCATTACAGGGGTTTCAATCTACTTCTCATTCAATATGTCACAGTCAGCTAGGGGGGAAAAAAAACAAGCAGCCTTTCCTACCGAAAAAAACTGTGATGGACCACTTTGGGCCTTCGAGTGGGATGACGCAGAGTGACATGGAAACTCCAGATTCTCCCAGGTCTGATACTTCAGATCTCACACTGGCGGCTATTCAGAATATCCAACAAGCCTCATCAGAAGCAGTCACTCCCTCTTTTATCATGGACTCTTTGAGATCCCTGTTGGACAAGCATCATGCTTCATTCACAGCTCAAATGGCAGCCTCCACGGCTGAACTTAAAAAGGAAATTTCATCAACGAATGAAAGAATAGACCCGCTTGAAAGAAGATAGGAGGATGCAGCTGTGGAGCACTCCAATCTGCAAACCTACACACAGAGCTTGGCAGACTACTTTGAAGTTGTAGAAGATAAAATAGCGGACTTGGAAGACAGATCTCGGCGGAATAACCTGAGGATCCAAGGTATCCCCGAGACTGTCTCCATGGCTGAGTTACAACCATATCTGAAAGAGCTGTTTCATGCGCTAGCCCCCCCGCTACGGAAGCAGAGGCTTTGATCGATCGTGCGCACCGCTCACTCAAGCCCAAAGGTCTCTCAGAGGATCAACCTAGAGACACAATAGTCCGACTTCACTATTTCACTTACAAGGAGAGAATCCAAAGGGCCCATTTCCAGAAGCCCTCCCTTCCAGACAAGTTCAAAAATCTGCAAATCTTTCCTGATCTGTCTGTGAGGACTCTGCAAAAGAGAAAAACCTTTACTGAAATTACATCCACACTACGAAAAAATGACATCAGGTATAGATGGGGCTATCCTATTAAATTGCTAATATTCCGGGAAAATCAGATGTTCACGATACAAAATCCAACCAAAGGGTATGAACTACTACAATTGTGGAGTCTGCATCCCTCCCAAAAAGAAAGACCACAGCCCAGACAAAGCCAACTAAGGGCTTCGGCAGAAGAATGGACAGTTCCCAACATCCCTACAAGCCGACAAGGTTCTACCGGAAACTTAAGACCCAAGGACTGGTCAACAACTCCTGCTCGAGGTCATGGGCCTCAGAAGCATCCTGAAAGTCAGGACTGGTCTGTTCTCCCACAAAGGCGCAGATCTGGATCACCAACATCCTAATAAAATCTGCCCAGTCTGTAAAATGTTGTCTGTTTTTCATAGACATTGCCTATGGGACATTATTACAGGATATATTAACAGACTTTGTTCCAGCACTTCTTGAACTTTCCAAGTCTGTATGCTGATACTGGTGGACTCTGGTTGATAAGTATTTCTTTGTTTACGCATTCTAACACTCCACTCATAATGCTCATGTTGTTGTTTATGTACAATCGCAGGGATCCCTCTGTTAACTATTTAGTATAGATACTCATAGTTGGTGAACATGTCATAATTGTGTTATAAAATCTAGCTAAAACCCTATGGATCAATAGTACAAAGTAAGCTGCTGAGAGTTATAATCACACTATTTTACAGGGGTTGTATGTTCGGTGTGGGCCCAACCGGGGCACATTCCCTGCACACTTTTCCACTATGGCTGCGGCTGGTGGTACTTTCAAATCATACATGTTACACATATTCACGGAGGTAGACTAAATTACCTAGAACATAAATTACTCTTCTTGACTACCCCGTCTAAGTATCATATTCCCTAGGGGTAGATGAAATAAAGTAGAAGGAGCAGATAGATTGAATATACGAAAGATACCCCCAAACCTGATGACCCAGATTAGTCATGGTAGTGTGATGTGCCACGCTTTGCACATTCCACCAGGACACAACTAATAAATAATTGTAAATAGGCTTACAAGTAGAGGTAGGTAACTTAAATCTGTGAAGGAAATTTTCCACTATTGCCCTAACTGAATCAAAGCTAAGTAGTTTTACTTTAGAAAAAAATGTTTCATCATTCACACACTAAACTTTATTAAATCAAAATTTAACCACACATACATTTAGCAGAAGCTAAAGATTAAAAACACTGCACCTAAGTTGAACTAAGATTTTTTAAATTTTAATCTGAAATCAGTATCACTGGTATCAAGCAGCAAAGATTATAGTAGTAAGCTAAGCCCTTACAATCCGAGGGCTATTTTAAATTTTAACTTTTAACAATCTATTAAAGCTGCATTTTAACCGGATCAACTTAAGGTGAGCAAATTAAAAAGAAGGGGAAAGACAGAGCTTATCCCCAAGACCCCTGACGTACGTTTCACAAAAAACGCTTCCTCAGACCCCTCTGAGGAAGCGTTTTTTGTGAAACGTACGTCAGGGGTCTTGGGGATAAGCTCTGTCTTTCCCCTTCTTTTTAATTTGCTCACCTTAAGTTGATCCGGTTAAAATGCAGCTTTAATAGATTGTTAAAAGTTAAAATTTAAAATAGCCCTCGGATTGTAAGGGCTTAGCTTACTACTATAATCTTTGCTGCTTGATACCAGTGATACTGATTTCAGATTAAAATTTAAAAAATCTTAGTTCAACTTAGGTGCAGTGTTTTTAATCTTTAGCTTCTGCTAAATGTATGTGTGGTTAAATTTTGATTTAATAAAGTTTAGTGTGTGAATGATGAAACATTTTTTTCTAAAGTAAAACTACTTAGCTTTGATTCAGTTAGGGCAATAGTGGAAAATTTCCTTCACAGATTTAAGTTACCTACCTCTACTTGTAAGCCTATTTACAATTATTTATTAGTTGTGTTCTGTCCTTAACTTTAAATCTGTGGCAGGAGATCTCTGTGGTTAGGAGACTATAAAACTCAAATTGGGCTACCTGCCCTTAACCACTGAATCTCTTGTTATAATATATTTTGCCCTACCCCCACCCTCTCACTCAAAACATTCCACCAGGAAACTGCCCACCCCATAGATAACACTTTGAGACACCTTATAGCAAGCCCCTGCCCCCTCATACCTTCCCGCTCTTAGATGAGAAAAAGTTAATCTACCACATGCAGCATAGTTTTTTATTGCAGTTTTTTAAAGTTCAATTACCTATTATGTGCTTAAAGCCTCGATATATCACGGATAGTTATCCAGACAGAGTGGGCAGGCAAGCAATATATAATATCCAGAGCGCCACAGATCATGTTTCTTAGAATAGCTCAAGAGGTCCACAGTGAGGTAAAAAGCTGACTACCAGTCATTACTATGATGTTATACAATGATTAACAATTATATAGTAGTTTTGAATGTGAAGTTAATGTTTTTTCTTGCTTTTTCTGTTTGATATATGTATTCACTGTCACATAAATTCAAGTGTCATGCAACCATTTCATATGACAGGCAATAAGGCCGACAGTCTAAACTCTGATCCCCCCCCCTCCCTAGAAAATTACTACCCCGTTGTGAGGATTTGTTAGATAATTTAATGAGAACCCAGTTGTATCTACTCCACTCAGTCTCACACCAAACCTAGGTTACCTTGTTAAACTAGGAACCTTGTTTTGCTCATTGACTGAGGGTGACCTGATTAGGTCAAAAGTAAATTACAACTAACTTTAGTTGTAGGAGATAAGCACAATTAATCAGCTTGTAGGCTATTATACTGAATGTGCAAGGACTCTCCACATTAAATATTAACTAAATGCCAAAGATATTGTGAAAGTCTCTTATAAGAAAGATTTGTTTAACTTTGCTTTTATATAACTGCAGCTCTGTTGTTATTACTGCATTCAGAACGTAGCATATCACCTATTCACAGTACTTGGATGGTTAGTGCAATAAAGTACAAATACTATCTTAGTCAGAGAAACAGCAGGCTTGTGAGAAAGATATGCAGCATGCAAGAGTAGTTAAGTTATAGGCAGCGGATGTTAATCAGGCAAGCATTCCAACAGTAGCGAATAGGCAAAAGTTTGAGTTGTCAGTTTAAACAGTCTTTGCATTAATATGAGCTCAGCGTTAGTATGGTATTAACTTATGGAATGTACGGTACCGTTAACTTGTTGTCCGGAGAGTACTTGTAGTTTCCTTACTGAGCTATTTGAATGTGCTGTCCGGTGGTAGTAGAAATGAATCCGGCAGGAGAGAGGAGCTGCGACACTGACTCCCGGTGTGCTGATGACGTCAGACGCCGATCTCCTGCAGACACGCTGAATGTCAGCTTGCGATCTTGAGCTGAGGATTTGGAGTCCTGAAATTCAAAAGAACATTGGCAGATACAAGGTTAGCAAATCACTTATAGGTCAGAGCTTCTTGAAAGTTATATTCCTCTCCTCATTGCAGTTCAAATTACCAAGCACAGTTGAAATAGGGAGGAGGGCTTATATAGGCATTATGGTCATGTGATGTTATGTTTAAAGAGACAGTAAGAAGAGATAAGCATGAAATAAAGAAACAAATACTGAGATATGACACCCGTACTTGTGCGGCCGGCCCTCCCCCTGAAAGGCCTGCTGGTAATTGTAATTTTTACAGCTAATTCCTTCCACCTCCTACCCCCCAATATAGATACCTACATCCCCCTATTCCCCCCTGTTATAAAGTGCCTCCCTCTCTACGGAAGACAATTTGTGCGGTTTCTCTTGGCTATACCGCGACATTTACTAATCTATAATTCACTGCTACAGTAGAACATTTTATGCAATATTACAACTTTTTGGAGTTATTCAGAAGTATAAGAGCAACCAACTTGCCTTGAATCTTACCTTCTCCTGCTTTTCCCCTCCCCTCTTAACTCTTCTGTCATTCCTCTTTCTCTCTTCCCCCCCCTTTTTTTTTCCCTCTCCCCCCTACCTTACCCAGATATGTCTCTGACCTGTTCCTCTCTCAATGTTAGAGGGCTCAACTCTCCTAGCAAAAGAAGTAGACTCATTAGTTATCTGACCCATGCTAAATCTAAAATAGCTTTTCTACAGGAGACCCACTGGGTGGAGGGTGCACCTATACCCTTACACTGTAGGCAATATCCGATTATAGAGACAGCCTCCTTTCCAGGAAAATCAAGGGGGGTCGCAATTTTAATACATAAGTCAATACTCTTTGAAAAACTAGAAACTTACAAAGACCCAAGAGGAAGATACTTAATATTGAACTGCAGTCTAGATGATATCCCATATACTTTAGCCAGCTATTATGGCCCAAATTCTGGACAAATACGAGCTTTTAGAAAATTCCTAAGGTTGTTGGCTTCCCACAAGACCCAGAATCTACTGCTAGCGGGAGACTTTAACATGCTTCTAGACCCGACGTTAGACAGACGCTCTCCTAAACTCAAGCCTTGCGACACACAGACCACTAGAACTGCCAAACAATTTAACAATCTCCTTGCCCAATATAACCTGTTTGACGTCTGGCGTTCCCACCACCCCTCCTCTAGAGACTACTCCTACTATTCTATAGTACACAATACCTATACAAGGATTGACTATATTTTTTGTGAGCCACGACTACTGGATCTGGTCCAGTCGGCGCTTATGCCTGAATGTACATGGTCTGACCACTCCTCGGTTCAGCTCTCCATGAAATCCCTGAATAGTATATCCTCTAGATCTACCTAGAAACTCCCAGAATAGCTTTTTCCATGCCCTGAACAAGTTACGCTCATTCAAAAGGAGATAACCGAATTTTTAGACACAAATGACAATGGTGAAGTTGATGACTTTTGTCTGTGGAGCGCCCTTAAGGCGTATATTAGAGGGGTATTCATTAAACTTAAAGCAGAACATAGGAAACGGTTGGGAGGTACTCTTGCTCAGCTCCACACTACCCTGAGGAGGCTAAACTCTTTACATATGATGTCATTAGATCCCCAAATTCTCATCTAAATTGAAGCTACCAAAGCAAAAATTGCAGCCCTTGAGTTAAAAAGATACCAGGCACAGGTACATCAGTTTAAACAGACCTTTTATTCTAAAGGGAACAAAGCGGATAGGTTATTGGCCAACAAGCTCAGACAACGGACAGCAGAGGCGCGTATTCCATATATAAAAACGCCACAGGGAACTGTCCGCCTACCGGCAAATATAGGTAGAACCTTTGCATTCTACTATTCCTCATTGTATAATTTAACAGACTCTCCAATTCACCCAGCACCATCTACACAGCACATTCAGAATTTTTTGGATGCGCTCTCCTTACCGACTTTATCTGATGATCAGAAAGACTTGCTTGAAGCTCCATTTAGTATTAAAGAAGTCTTATCTGTCATTAAGTCCTTAAAGTCCCACAAAGCCCCGGGACCTGATGGGTATGGCGCCCTGTTTTATAAAACATTTCGTTTGCAACTTTCCCCACTCCTCACTAGAGTCTGCTCCTCGGCTAGGCAGTCAGGTTCCCTCCCATCCGAATTATTAGAGACAGCCATAGTAACTATCCCGAAACCGGGTAAAACCCCCAATGTGTGTGAGCATTTCCGCCCCATTTCTCTAATAAACGCAGATGTGAAGATACTAGCAAAACTCCTGGCCTCTAGACTGAATCAGGTCCTCCCGACGCTGATAGATGGAGATCAGGTGGGCTTTACTCCTGGTAGAGAGGGTCCAGACAATACCCGGCAAATTCTTAATATATACTTTGAAGCCAAGAGGCACAATCTTTCCTGTACGACTTTAGCATTAGATGCCGAAAAGGCTTTCGATAGGGTTAACTGGGCCTACTTATTTGAAGTTTTAAACAAATTTGGTTTCCCTCCAGGCTTTAGCACTTGTGTTAAGGCCTTATATTCGGCTCCCTCAGCTTCGGTTAGAGGCCTAGGATTTCGCTCCCCGGCCTTCCCCATCACAAATGGGACGCGACAGGGCTGCCCCCTGTCTCCATTAATATTCGCCCTAGTTATGGAACCGCTTGCCGAGGCGATCAGGAGTAATTCTGACATCCTGGGGGTAGAGATAGAGGGAACCTTGCAAAAAAATGCTTTATTTGCGGACGATCTGACCATATTTCTGAGCGACCCTCTTCATTCGTTCCCCGACCTTTTTAAACTTTTGGATTGGTTTGGTCAGATTAGCTATTATAAGCTCAATATATGTAAAACGGAGGCTATAGTCATTAATATGCCAGATACAGTGCTCACAGAACTCAAACAAACGTATGCATTTAACTGGTCCCAGCACAGAATTAAGCATCTTGGAGTCTACCTGTCCTGGAGTATACCTACCATAATCGAGTCTAATTTCTATCCCCTCCTTCAACAATTCCAGTCTAGTGCTGATAAATGGAGTGTTCCGTGTATTTCCTGGCTAGGTCATATAGCAGCATTCAAGATGCTATTGCTTCCCAAGCTCACATATTTGTTTCGCTCACTCCCTATTCCTGTTCCAAAGTCTCTAATTGGTAAATTTCAGCAAATTTGCAACAAGTATATCTGGAAAAATCACCATCCTAGAGTAGCCACCAGAATAATGCAACAACCACTTTTAAGTGGGGGTGCTGGCGCCCCCAACTTAACCTTTTACCATGAAGCCTTGAGATTATCTCATATCCTTTCGTGGAATACTACAACCTGTAAAAGTAAGTGGCAAATATTGGCGCAAGCAACGCTTCCTAGCCCTCTCACCTTGCGGGGCCTTATTTGGCTACCTAAGCATGCTAGGTCCTATTACAAAATCCAGAATTTAATTATTTCCCATGCCCTTCGACTATGGGACAGATTACGCTCGCTACCACAGATAGCCCCTCATCCCTCTCCCATTCATTCTCTAACTGGCCTGCTAGCGGCCCTTAGAGACTCTCACACCCATTTGTGGCAGGAACACGGAATAAAAATTATTGCGGACCTATTTCTCAATGGCCAATTCATCACGACTATGCAGTTTGCCAATACTTACAATCCGTCGCAGCTTTTGTTATTCGAGTTTTGGAGACTCAGGAGTTTACTGAAATCGTGGGGGTTCTTAAGTCAACCCCTTCGAGAACCCACTATGTGGGAAAAAAGATGGGCTAATATTATGAAGGAACCTAGGGCTCTCTCGGTTTCCTATAGAGACTTGCTGAACTCCCCTACTTTCTACAAGTCAGCTTATGCCCTGGCTTGGGAAAGAGCCCTCCAGTTTCATTCGGAGCAAGACGATTGGTCTAAAGCTGTGAATCTTACCAAACAGGCACTTCATTGCATTACCTTACTAGAACTATACCTTAAAGTCTGCACACAGTGGCATCTAACCCACTCAGGCTATTTAAAATTTCCCATGTTAACTCTCCACTTTGTTGGAGAGGATGCGGATTGGTGGCAACGCCGGCTCACATTTGGTGGGAATGCCCGATTCTGGTACCCTTCTGGCGCAATATCTCACATAGATGCACTAATCTAGTTCCTGCTTGGAGACCTCCCCACAAACTGCTCTACTATGCCTAAATATAGAAACAACTTCGACTTCAAAGACCCTCCTTTGCATTTACATTCTTATTTCAGCCAAAATAGCTATAGCTAGACTTTGGAAGCAACAAACCCTGCCTACATGGGGGATATAGTCAAAACTATGACTTACCTAGAGACTATGGAGGGCCCAATTTTTATCCAACATATTAAAATCTTCTTACACTCAGAAATATGGGAAACATGGAAGCAACTTAACCAGCCCCT
This sequence comes from Bombina bombina, assembly GCF_027579735.1. Classification (NCBI taxonomy): domain Eukaryota; kingdom Metazoa; phylum Chordata; class Amphibia; order Anura; family Bombinatoridae; genus Bombina; species Bombina bombina. The sequence continues at coordinate 63,171,280 of NC_069510.1, forward strand.
CTACTTGGCCATATATAGGGAAGACAACTGTAAAATTGAATAGTTAGCTGAGTCTAAATATTCCCCCCCTGTTCCCTCCCCCTCCCCTCTCTCCCCCCCTTTTTTTTCTCTTCTCCTTTTTCGCTTTCTCTCCCTCCTCTCCTATCAATTCTATCTTTTCTTACTATCCTAATTATTCTGAGGTTACTCTTGCTAGACGTGTCTTACTATGGTTGTATACATTCTAATTTTCCTTATTCAAATAGGCCCAAGAGCGGCCTGCCAATTATTTAATGTGTGTTTAAAGTTTTTCAGAAAGTATTTAATAAGAGAGGTTCAACGAATCTACAGATCTTAGATTTGGATTATTTGTTTATCTGTTTTTATTGCTTCACTTACTTTGTGATCATTTGATACCTACTTGAAGCTCTGTAAGCTGTTTTGCAAAGAATTGTACTATGTATCTTTCCTGAACCTCAATAAAAACAATTAAAAAAAAAAAAAAAAGAAAGAAATTGACAAAAGTCGTCTAAAAATATAAATAAGGGCGGGTCGTGGACTCTCCATGCCAGGAAAGAAAAGAGTTTATCAGGTAAGCATACATTTTTTTCTTTCCAATGACATGGAGAGTCCACGATTCCATTCCAATTACTATTGGGAACCAATACCGAAGCTAGAGGACACAGAATTAAAGGGAGAGAGAACAAGACAGGTGACCTAAACAGAGGGTACCACAGCTTGAAGAACTTTTCTCCTGGAGTGGGAGGATACTTAAAGCTTTGCTGGTGTGTTCTTTGCCTCCTCCTGCTGGCCAGGAGTTGAATTCCCAATGGTAATTGGAATGGAATCGTGGACTCTCCATGCTATTGGAAAGAAATAGTCCTTAAAATACTGCCAAACTGAGGAGGATGTCTGGGAGGCCCGCTACTGCAGCTAGGCTAAAAAAATACAAATAAAAAATAAACGGTTAAAGGAACAGTCTACACCAGAATTATTATTGTTTTAAAAGATAGATAATCCCTTTATTACCCATTCCCTAGTTTTGCATAACCAACACATTTATATAAATACTCTAAGCCTCTGCAAACTGCCCCCTTATTCCAGTTCTTTTGACAGACTTGCATTTTAGCCAATCAGTGCTGGCTCCTAGGAACTCCACATGTGTGAGCACAGTGTTATCTATATGACACACATGAACTAACACCCTCTAGTGGTGAAAAACTGTCAAAATGCCCTGAGAGAAGAGGCGGCATTCAAGAGCTTAGAAATAAACAGATGAACCTCCTAGGTTTAGCTTTCAACTAAGAATACCAAGAGAACAAAGCAAAATTGGTGATAAAAGTAAATAGAAAAATGACATGCCCTATCTGAATCATGAAAGTTTATTTTGGACTAGACTCTCCCTTTAAGCAGTTAATGCAGCTGCTGCATGATTCATGATTATGATTATGAATAGGATGCTTTGCGGGGCTCCTGTTAGCGCGAGGCCTTAGGCAACCACCTAGTTGGCCTAACCCTAACACCTCTGGTTGCCGGCGTGTGAGATCTTATTGACTGTGTCACATGGAACCGGACCGGCACGCGGCATCATCAGTGACAGTGTGGGACTGTGTGTGAGTCACTGTCTCACATTGTGAGAAAAAACAAGCCACACAGCAGCAAGCCAGCCGGCCACACTACAAAAGTGCAGCCGTGTGCGTGGCCTTTGCCCGGTATGCCCAATGTTCAGTCTGGGCCTGACAGGGGACATAAGACACAAACTTCCTATATCTAGAACCATAGAGAGGGGGAAAGACAGTAGTGCTGTCTAGTTTGTGAACATTCTTTTGAACTGGTTCTTTTCAATGAACTTTATGTATCAGTTCACCAGACTAAACTGATTAGTTTGAAACAGTTCACTTATTGGATCAGCAACAGCACTGGTAATATGATCCCTGAGTGAGTGATTCCTGCTTCTGCTAACTCCTCCTTTACAATAAATCACACAGCAGAATCAGACATCCTCACTCTATGTTCATATTACCAGTACTGTTGTATCAGTGCACTGTCAACTAAATCCTTTGCAATGAATTATTCAATTAACAGTACACTGATTCAAAGATACCCCTAACTGCACCTTAAATTAACCCTTACAGAAGCAGCAGGTCTCAACCTTATATTTATTTATAAACCATACAGAGTTTGGGGCTGTTTAAACATTAATACTTTATAAAAATAATAATTTGATGGAGGAAACTAAGGTCATTTTCTTTTGTCACTATTTTACTAAAGTTAATGAGACAATAAGTATTTTATTAGATCTGCATATCTTAGGAAGATACATACAACAGAGTACATAGAACAGAGTATGCTACATGTGCTGTATGTATCTTCCTAAGATATGCAGATCTAATAAAAGACTGGTTAGGTTATCCCTGTGTGTAGGAGCCAACGCTGGGTGTGAGGACTCAGGAGGAGCTGTACTGTCAGACACTCAGACAGTGACTCAGGATATTTCAAGGATCAGATCAGCGGACAGAGCATCCGCAATAGGATAATCTGCAGCTCCGCATCACGTGCCCAAGTGAACTGATGAATCGGTTCATGAATCGGTTCAGTTAAACGAACTGTCCGAAATGAACCGATTCATCTAAATGATTAGAACTTCCCAGACAAGAAATCATGGTCTTTGTTAACATTTATCCTTTGTGATGTCCCAGTGGAATAACAAGCAGCCGCCAACCTTATGCTTTACTGTGAAAGATATGAAGGTCACAGTGTAACTGCAAGCTACTGAGCAGGAGTTTACCTATGTCTTTAACTCCTTAGTAACCAGACCATTTTTCAATTTTCTGACCGTTTGGGACCAGGGCTTTTTTACATTTCTGTGGTGTTTGTGTTTAGCTGTAATTTTCCTCTTACTCATTTACTGTACCCACACATATTATATACCGTTTTTCTCGACATTAAATGGACTTTCTAAAGATACCATTATTTTTATCATATCTTATTATTTACTATAAAAAAATATAAAATAAGATGAAAGAAATTGAAAAAAAAAACACTTCTTCTAACTTTGACCCCCAAAATCTGTTAAACATCTACAACCACCAAAAAACACCCATGCTAAATAGTTTCCAATTTTTGTCCTGAGTTTAGAAATACCCAATGTTTACATGTTCTTTGCTTTTTTTTGCAAGTTATAGGGCAATAAGTACAAGTAGCACTTTGCTATTTCCAAACCATTTTCTTTTCACATTTTATCACTGATATCTGTCAGGAATCACTGAATAATCCTTTACATGTATATATTTTTTTTAGTAGACAACCCAAAGTATAGATCTAGGCCCATTTTGGTATATTTCATGCCACCATTTCACCACCAAATGTGATTAAATAAAAATAATCGCTAACTTTTTCACTAACTTTATGTTTCTCACAGAAATTATTTACAAACAGCTTGTGCAATTATGGCACAAATTGTTGTAAATGCTTCTCTGGGGTCCCCTTTGTACAGAAATAGCAGACATATATGGCTTTGGCATTGCTTTTTGGAAATGAGGCCGCTAAATGCCGTTGCGCACCAAACTTGTATTATGCCCAGCAGTGAAGGGGTTAATTAGGTAGCTTGTAGGGAGCTTAAAAGGTTACTTTTAGCTTTAGTATAGAGATCAGCCTCCCACCTGACACATCCCACCCCTGACCCCTCTCAAACAGTTCTCTTCCCTCCCCCACCTCACTAGTGTCACCGCCATCTTTAGTATTGGCAGAATGTCTGCCAGTATAAAAATAAAAAAAACAAAAAAATTAAAATTATATATTTTCTGCAGTGTAGGATCCCCCCATACCACTCCCTGAGCCCCCCAAACAGCTCTCTAACCCTCCCCCTCTAACTATTTGCCACCATTTTGGGTACTGGCAGCTGTCTGCCAGTACCCACTTTGCAATAAACTGTGGCTTTTTTCTTAAAAATCCCAATATTTTCTGTAGTGTAACTGCCCTCCCTCAATACCATAGCCCCCTCTCTCTCCCAGATCCCTTTCCCAACATTATTTCGCCTCCCTCTCCCACCTTCCTCTCCCACCCTCCTCTCCCACGACTTTATGGATAGTGATCGCGCTCCCGCTCGCACCCGCTAGTGAATTGCATCAACGGCCAGAAGTTCACCAGCGATGGGTCGCCCACCGCCTCCCTGCAATGGCTCCCACCCACCAACGATCGGCACCATCGCTGGCCGATACAGAGAGGGCCCCAGAGTGGCTCTCTCTGCATCGGATGCTTAAAAAACGGTATTGCAGGATGCCTCAATATCGAGGCATCACTGCAATACCCTAAAAGCGGCTGGAAGCCATCATTATAACTTCCAGAGCTTTAAAGCCATGAGGACGTACAAGGTACCTCCTTGGTCATTAAAGGGACAGTCAAGTCCAAAAAAACCTTTCATTTTTCAAATAGGGCATGTAATTTTAAACAACTTTTCAATTTACTTTTATCAACAATTTGGCTTTGTTCTCTTGGTATTCTAGTTGAAAGCAAACCTAGGAAAGCACATATGATAATTTCTAAGCCCTTGAAGGCCGCCTCTATTTTATTTACTTTTCACAGCAGGGGAGAGCAAGCTCATGTAGGCCATATAGATAGCATTGTGATCACGCCCGTGGCTAGTGGCAGACACTGCACTTATTGGCTAAAATGAAAGTCAATAGATAATAACTAAAAGTCATCTGATTAGGGGCGGTCAGAAGATGCTTAGATACAAGTTAGTCACAGAAGTAAAAAGTATATTAATATAACAGTGTTGGTTTTGCAAAACTGGGGAATGGGTAATAAAGGGATTATCTATCTTTTTAAACAACAAAAATTCTGGTGTTGACTGTCCCTTTAAGTGACATTTTTTGTAGGACGTACCCTGTACGTCCTTGGTCGTTAAGGAGTTAACCCCTTAGTGACCAGACCACTTTTCAATTTGTTGACCGTCTGGGACCAAGGCAATTTTTGCATTTCTGCAGTGTTTGTGTTTAGCTGTAATTTTCCTCTTACTCATTTACTGTACCCACATATATTATATACAGTTTTTCTCACCATTAAACGGACTTTCTAAAGATACCATTATTTTCATCATATCTTATAATTTGCTATAAAAAAAATACAAAATATGAGGAAAAAATGAAAAAAAAAACACACTTTTTCTAACTTTGACCCCAAAATCTGTTACACATCTACAACCACCAAAAAACTCCCATGCTAAATAGTTTCTAACTTTTGTCCTGAGTTTAGAAATACACAATGATTACATGTACTTTAAACAATAAATGAGGAAGTCAGGAACAAGTACTGCCTGAAGTCCTCTAGGAGGCGCTACAAATGAAAAACTGTAATGTAAAAATGATTATTTAAAATAAAAAATATATAATAAGCACAAAATGCAATATTATAAAATAATGTCTATATGACACGGAGACTGTGGTTAATTCTCCAAAACACAAAAGCTGAAATATTACCACTGGCCCATACGTGGGAGCCAAAAAAGTTCAGGCAAATTTCAGCTAGATTCAAAGTCCTTGAGGCTGGAAAGGATGTATTTGATTGCAGAACAGATCCAGGAGGCAGCTCTCTAACAGCATACGGTAATAGGCAATCTGTTATAGAAATACAAGAGATAGAGGCGCCAATGGTGCAGATCAATGAGGAATCTCAAGAGCTACCAGTAAGGGATATACACAGGGTACTCACTTGTGGCAAAGGCACTCAGTTATGCCCATAGAGACAGGCTGGATTTTAACAGCAGTCCAGCTAGCTGGTCAGGGCCCCACGGACAGCTCCAAGGTACAGGAGATCATCAGGTCCAAGGTATATACCATGAGATATATACAAGCGGGTGTACAGGAACAGGGACTCACTCCCTAGTAGTAGCGTAGCTCCAAGATATAGTGGACACTTAGAGTTGGTAAAATAAAAACAGGTTTATTTAAAAATTGTAAAATACACAACTCATTATTGTGCCAAAGAAAATCTTGGATAAGAGGAGAAACAATGCAACGCGTTTCTCAGTAAAACTGTTTCATCATGCCTGATGTCCACTATATCTTGGAGCTACGCTACTACTAGGGAGTGAGTCCCTGTTCCTGTACACCCGCTTGTATATATCTCATGGTATATACCTTGGACCTGATGATCTTCTGTACCTTGGAGCTGTCCGTGGGGCCCTGACCAGCTAGCTGGACTGCTGTTAAAATCCAGCCTGTCTCTATGGGCATAACTGAGTGCCTTTGCCACAAGTGAGTACCCTGTGTATATCCCTTACTGGTAGCTCTTGAGATTCCTCATTGATCTGCACCATTGGCGCCTCTATCTCTTGTATTTCTATTACATGTACTTTGCTTTTTTTGCAAGTTATAGGGCAATAAATACAAGTAGCACTTTACTATTTCCAAACCACTTTTTTTCAAAATTAGCGCTAGTTACATCGGGACACTGATATCCTTCAGGAATCCCTGACTATCCCTTGACATGTATATATATTTTTTTTTTAGAAGACATCCCAAAATATTGATCTAGGCCCATTTTGGTATATTTCATGCCACCATTTCACCGCCAAATGCGATCAAATAAAAAAATGTTTTCACTTTTTCACTTATATTTTCAGAAACTTTAGGTTTCTCACTGAAATGATTTACAAACAACTTATGCAATTATGGCATAAATGGTGGTAAATGCTTCTCTGGGATCCCCTTTGTTCATAAATAGCAGACATATATGGCTTTGGCTTTGCTTTTTGGTAATTAGAAGGCTGCTAAATGCCACTGCGCACCACACGTGTATTATGCCCAGCAGTGAAGGGGAGCATGTAGGGTGCTTCTAGGGTTAATTTTAGCTTTAGTGTAGTGTAGTAGACAACCCCAAGTATTGATCTAGGCCCATTTTGGTATATTTCATGCCACCATTTCACTGCCAAATGCGATCAAATTAAAACAAACGTTACATTTTTCACAATTTTAGGTTTCTCACTGAAATTATTTACAAACAGCTTATGCAATTATGGCACAAATGGTTGTAAATGCTTCGCTGGGATCCCCTTTGTTCAGAAATAGCAGACATATATGGCTTTGGCATTGCTTTTTGGTAATTAGAAGGCCGCTAAATGCTGCTGCGCATCACACGTGTATTATGGCTAGCAGTGAAGGGGTTAATTAGATAGTTTGTAGGGAGCTTGCAGGGTTAATTTTAGCTTTAGTGTAGAGATCAGCCTCCCATCTGACACATCACACCCCCTGATCCCTCCCAAACAGCTCCCTTCCCTCCCCCACCCCACAATTGTCCCCACCATCTTAAGCACTGGCAGAAAGTCTGCCAGTACTAAAATAAAAGGTATCTGAATTTTTTTAAGCATATTTACATATGCTGCTGTGTAGGATCCCCCCTTAGCCCCCAACCTCCCTGATCCCCCATAAAACAGCTCTCTAACCCTCCCCCTCTGCCTTATTGGTGGCCATCTTGGGTACCGGCAGCTGTCTGCCAGTATCCAGTTTGCAAAAAAAAAATTGTTTTATTTTTGTTTTTTTGTTTTTTTTTCTGTAGTGTAGCTTCCCCCCCCCCACAGACCAACCCCCACCCCCTGACTGATATTTTTCCCCAATTGATTGCCCCCCTTTTCCCCTTCCACATCACTGAAGGAACATCGATGGCCGCCACCCGCCTCCCATATGAACCCCTAATCTGCTGCCCCAAACATCGCCGACACCTACATTATATTTATTAAACCCTAATCTGCCGCCCCCAATGTCGCCACAACCTATCTACACTTATTAACCCCTAATCTGCCGCCCCAACGTCACTGCCACTATAATAAACATATTAACCCCTAAACCACCGCTCTCCCGCCTAGCAAACATTAGTTAAAGGGACACTGTAACCAACATTTTTCTTTCATGATTCACATTGAGCATGAAATTTTAAACAACTTTCTAATTTACTTCTATATTCAAATTTTCATCGCTCTCTTGGTATTTTTTGTTGAAAAACAAGGACGTAGGAGCCGGCCATTTCTGGAGAACTATAGGGCAGCAGTTTTACAAGAATGTTATCTATTTAAGAGCACTAGAGGGCAGCACTATACCCTGCCATGCAGTGATCCAGAGGCCTAAGATAGGGATCTCTACAACACAGAATATCATGGGAACAAACAAACATTGATACTAGAAGTAAATTGGAAACTTTTGTGAAAATGGTTCGCTCTGTCTGAATCACATAAGGAACTTTTTGGGTTTCCTACTCCTTTATGGCTAATGGTTATGGATTTGTTACAGGGTTACTGCATTTAATATCACTCTGATCTGATTAAAAACAAACAAACAACAAACAGCAATATAAGTTTAAAACCAAAATGCCTGAAAACCAGACAGCTGGTCCCACTTAACAAAAGAAGTGAGTAAAGGATGTTTGCTTCTATATAACTATAGGACCAATGTGAGAAATACACAGGATCATGCTTGTGTCACTCTGTGAGGCAGAAAATATCTTAATTATGCTGTAGGGTTTACTAATAATATCAATATTGTATTAATATTATAAACTTAATATGTATAATGAAGAGGAAGCTGCAGGTTACTATAGCAACTTCCTCACTGCTGATTAGCTACAGCAACATAGCTCTCAATGCTGATTGGCTGGCTGCAGAAAAAACTAAAATGGCAGTTGGTGCTTAACAGACTCCAACAGATCTGCTCACTGTGTGCAGTTAGTGATGAGGAAGATGTATCTGAGGCTTCTTGTCTATACTCTGCCTGCAATGTGATCATTTTGTCACTGCTGTTCTGTGAGGAGCATACAATTCTCTGCTATTTCTCAAGAGACAGGAGCCCACCATTAGCTGTCATCTCACTGGCTGCCACCATCTGCTCAGGTTAGTGCAATGAGGAGGCTCATGCAGCCATTTTGAACATGGTTTTGTGGGTTACAATTACCACTGGGTCACTACAGGGTAAAACAGAGGTCTATGACTCACAACACTGAATTCATGTAAGTGGGTGAGTGATGTAACATTTCTCAAACTTTTAATACTTAGCCCTTTTTATAATTAGACTGAAAGATATCCCATTAATAATTAACCATTTTGGTTATGGGCACACATAAGAACTACTGTCTAAATAAGGGACATGTTGAAAAGATGCAAAATATAGCTTCCTGTAAAGATAAAAACAAAACAAACTGTATTTTGTAATCTAGAAGCAGCCAGTTGCATCATGGGTAATGTGTCCATCTTTCTTACAAATTATAAATATATTCCCTTTGAAACATTGTCTATCAGCTAAAAAAAAACCTATGTAATTTAATTCAATTACATTTTCTATGCCTGAAAATAAAAAATATAATTTTGGGCTGAAAATTAGACTTTATAAAGGCTTTGTGTGGGATGAGAGTATACAGTATATATTAAAGCTTATTTGCTGGTATATTGGCCATTGTAAGACACACACAAGAGCAGATTTGTTTCTGTTATAGCTCCAGGTGGTGGGGGAAATGTGGTTTGGGTTTGTATAAGGGCCTTTATGTGCTGTGGGTAGTGGTGAAGGGTCAGATAGTGGTTCTTTATTTCTTCTGGGGTTATAAAGTGGGGGTGTCAGATTGACCTGGGTAATAATAGATGTGACACTGTGTTTGGGCTTTGAAAGTGTGGTGTTTTGCGGCTGAAAACGCATAAAGTGGGACCTTTAGGCATTAAGGGGGACTAGCTAGTTAGGGTATTTGTTTTCAGTTAAGGCATCATTCTGGGGGGCATGTGCGTTACATAATGTGTTGCATGAGTGACAGCTTTTTAATTATTTATGAAGGAAAAGGCCTTTAGGTGTCAGTGAAGCCTTGCATTAGGGTGTTCCATCAAGGTAACCATTATATCATCGGGTACATTGACCATTATGGATAGTGAGGTCCCTTACAGATGGTCATTATAGTTGGATCAGGTAACGTCTCTGGTTAGTAGGGGTATATTAAGGTGAATCTTCTATTGCTAGGTCATGCCATTCATACAATAAGTGACTGGATTGGAGCAGCATGGGTTAACATGAGAAAAATGTGGTGGAGATGGTTATAGCTATTCGAGTGAGTAGTTCTGGACAGTTTACCATTAATAGTGGTGGTTAACCAGGAAAGTTCAGAGTTAAAGGGACATAGTGCTGTAAAATGTTTTCTTTAATGTGTTCCCAGTGATCCACTCTATCCACTGGGGTTTATTAAATTGAGTGGAGTGTGTTAAATTGTTTACCTTTGCTATAATAGCTGTTTTACAATTATTAACCACCGCCGGTGATGAAAATACAACTAATGCAATATTCTTTATGGAAAATCAATATAAAAAGGTGGCAAACCTCTCTCTCTGAGTATTGGCATTTTTGTGTGTGTATATACTGTACATATATATATATATTTATATATATATATTATTTTTTTCCATTTTCAATAGTTATAAATTAAGGGGATCTGCTCTTCCTGCAAACTCAGTTCATTGGAAACGGAATGGTCTTAAGAACAATGGGTTGTAGCCATAATCAGAAAAAAACAACGTCCGGAGCGGGAGAAACCTGAAATGTATTAAAAAAAAACAACAAAACCAGGAAGCAGAATGATACCCATTAAACCTACATCAATTTTACAAAACTGCTGCAAAGAAGGCCCCAAACTGAGCCAAGAGTAGTCATGGCCTGTGCGGGAGGGCCCTGAAATAAAATTAAAAAATAACAAAACCAAGCAGCATCACAAACTAGGGTGTAAGTCCGGCATGTGCGAGAGACCCATTCAACCTAAGGCTATATCACAAGACTGCTGTAAATAGGCCCTAAAAAGGAGCCAAGCGTATTCAAGGCTGGTGCGGAAGACCCTGCAATGAAAGCAAAAAGCAACAAAATAAGCCAGCAGCATAAAGCAGGGTGTAGTCCCGACTGGTGTGTGAAACCAATTAAACCTAAGGCAAGGTCACGACTGCTGCAAAAAACGCCTCAAAGGGAGCCAAAGCTTGTCACAGCCGGTGAGGGAGACCTCTGAAATTTAAGCAAAAAACTAAGCAGCACCATAAACCAGGGCGTAGTCCTGGCCGGTGCGCGAGACCCATTTAAACTGAAGCCATCTAGTTTAAATGGGTCTCAGCAGGTGTGCGAGACCAATTCAAACTGAAGCCATCACAAAAGACTGCTGCCAACAAGGCCCCTAAGGGGGCCAAGGGTAGTCACAGCCGGTGCGGGAGGCCCCTGCAATGAAAGCAAGAACACTAAGCAGCAGCACAAACCAGGGCCCAGTCCCGGCCTGTGCGCGAGACCCATTCAAACGGAAGCCATCTCACAAGTCTGCTGCTAACAAGGCCCCTAAAGGGGCCAAGGGTAGTCGCGGCCAGTGCGGGAGGCCCCTGAAATGAAAGCAAGAACACTAAGCAGCAGCACAAACCAGGGCGCAGTCCCGGCCGGTGCGCGAGACCCATTCAAACGGAAGCCATCTTACAAGTCTGCTGCCAACAAGGCCCCTAAGGGGGCCAAGGGTAGTCGCGGCCGGTGCGGGAGGCCCCTGAAATGAAAGCAAGAACACTAAGCAGCAGCACAAACCAGGGCGCAGTCCCGGCCGGTGCGCGAGACCCATTCAAACGGAAGCCATCTCACAAGTCTGCTGCCAACAAGGCCCCTAAGGGGGCCAAGGGTAGTCGCGGCCGGTGCGGGAGGCCCCTGAAATGAAAGCAAGAACACTAAGCAGCAGCACAAACCAGGGCGCAGTCCCGGCCGGTGCGCGAGACCCATTCAAACGGAAGCCATCTCACAAGTCTGCTGCCAACAAGGCCCCTAAGGGGGCCAAGGGTAGTCGCGGCCGGTGCGGGAGGCCCCTGAAATGAAAGCAAGAACACTAAGCAGCAGCACAAACCAGGGCGCAGTCCCGGCCGGTGCGCGAGACCCATTCAAACGGAAGCCATCTCACAAGTCTGCTGCCAACAAGGCCCCTAAGGGGGCCAAGGGTAGTCGCGGCCGGTGCGGGAGGCCCTGAAATGAAAGCAAGAACACTAAGCAGCAGAACAAACCAGGGCGCAGTCCCGGCCGGTGCGCGAGACCCATTCAAACGGAAGCCATCTCACAAGTCTGCTGCCAACAAGGCCCCTAAGGGGGCCAAGGGTAGTCGCGGCCGGTGCGGGAGGCCCCTGAAATGAAAGCAAGAACATTAAGCAGCAGCACAAACCAGGGCGCAGTCCCGGCCGGTGCGCGAGACCCATTCAAACGGAATCCATCTCACAAGTCTGCTGCCAACAAGGCCCCTAAGGGGGCCAAGGGTAGTCGCGGCCGGTGCGGGAGGCCCCTGAAATGAAAGCAAGAACACTAAGCAGCAGCACAAACCAGGGCGCAGTCCCGGCCGGTGCGCGAGACCCATTCAAACGGAAGCCATCTCACAAGTCTGCTGCCAACAAGGCCCCTAAGGGGGCCAAGGGTAGTCGCGGCCGGTGCGGGAGGCCCCTGAAATGAAAGCAAGAACACTAAGCAGCAGCACAAACCAGGGCGCAGTCCCGGCCGGTGCGCGAGACCCATTCAAACGGAAGCCATCTCACAAGTCTGCTGCCAACAAGGCCCCTAAGGGGGCCAAGGGTAGTCGCGGCCGGTGCGGGAGGCCCCTGAAATGAAAGCAAGAACACTAAGCAGCAGCACAAACCAGGGCGCAGTCCCGGCCGGTGCGCGAGACCCATTCAAACGGAAGCCATCTCACAAGTCTGCTGCCAACAAGGCCCCTAAGGGGGCCAAGGGTAGTCGCGGCCGGTGCGGGAGGCCCCTGAAATGAAAGCAAGAACACTAAGCAGCAGCACAAACCAGGGCGCAGTCCCGGCCGGTGCGCGAGACCCATTCAAACGGAAGCCATCTCACAAGTCTGCTGCCAACAAGGCCCCTAAGGGGGCCAAGGGTAGTCGCGGCCGGTGAGGGAGGCCCCTGAAATGAAAGCAAGAACACTAAGCAGCAGCACAAACCAGGGCGCAGTCCCGGCCGGAGCGCGAGACCCATTCAAACGGAAGCCATCTCACAAGTCTGCTGCCAACAAGGCCTCTAAGGGGGCCAAGGGTAGTCGGGTCCGGTGCGGGAGGCCAAGGGTAGTGCGGGAGGCCAAGGGGGCCAAGGGTAGTCGCGGCCGGTGCGGGAGGCCCCTGAAATGAAAGCAAGAACACTAAGCAGCAGCACAAACCAGGGCGCAGTCCCGGCCGGTGCGCGAGACCCATTCAAACGGAAGCCATCTCACAAGTCTGCTGCCAACAAGGCCCCTAAGGGGGCCAAGGGTAGTCGCGGCCGGTGCGGGAGGCCCCTGAAATGAAAGCAAGAACACTAAGCAGCAGCACAAACCAGGGCGCAGTCCCGGCCGGTGCGCGAGACCCATTCAAACGGAAGCCATCTCACAAGTCTGCTGCCAACAAGGCCCCTAAGGGGGCCAAGGGTAGTCGCGGCCGGTGCGGGAGGCCAAGGGTAGTGCGGGAGGCCAAGGGTAGTCGCGGCCGGTGCGGGAGGCCCCTGAAATGAAAGCAAGAACATTAAGCAGCAGCACAAACCAGGGCGCAGTCCCGGCCGGTGCGCGAGACCCATTCAAACGGAATCCATCTCACAAGTCTGCTGCCAACAAGGCCCCTAAGGGGGCCAAGGGTAGTCGCGGCCGGTGCGGGAGGCCCCTGAAATGAAAGCAAGAACACTAAGCAGCAGCACAAACCAGGGCGCAGTCCCGGCCGGTGCGCGAGACCCATTCAAACGGAAGCCATCTCACAAGTCTGCTGCCAACAAGGCCCCTAAGGGGGCCAAGGGTAGTCGCGGCCGGTGCGGGAGGCCCCTGAAATGAAAGCAAGAACACTAAGCAGCAGCACAAACCAGGGCGCAGTCCCGGCCGGTGCGCGAGACCCATTCAAACGGAAGCCATCTCACAAGTCTGCTGCCAACAAGGCCCCTAAGGGGGCCAAGGGTAGTCGCGGCCGGTGCGGGAGGCCCCTGAAATGAAAGCAAGAACACTAAGCAGCAGCACAAACCAGGGCGCAGTCCCGGCCGGTGCGCGAGACCCATTCAAACGGAAGCCATCTCACAAGTCTGCTGCCAACAAGGCCCCTAAGGGGGCCAAGGGTAGTCGCGGCCGGTGCGGGAGGCCCCTGAAATGAAAGCAAGAACACTAAGCAGCAGCACAAACCAGGGCGCAGTCCCGGCCGGTGCGCGAGACCCATTCAAACGGAAGCCATCTCACAAGTCTGCTGCCAACAAGGCCCCTAAGGGGGCCAAGGGTAGTCGCGGCCGGTGAGGGAGGCCCCTGAAATGAAAGCAAGAACACTAAGCAGCAGCACAAACCAGGGCGCAGTCCCGGCCGGAGCGCGAGACCCATTCAAACGGAAGCCATCTCACAAGTCTGCTGCCAACAAGGCCTCTAAGGGGGCCAAGGGTAGTCGGGTCCGGTGCGGGAGGCCAAGGGTAGTGCGGGAGGCCAAGGGGGCCAAGGGTAGTCGCGGCCGGTGCGGGAGGCCCCTGAAATGAAAGCAAGAACACTAAGCAGCAGCACAAACCAGGGCGCAGTCCCGGCCGGTGCGCGAGACCCATTCAAACGGAAGCCATCTCACAAGTCTGCTGCCAACAAGGCCCCTAAGGGGGCCAAGGGTAGTCGCGGCCGGTGCGGGAGGCCCCTGAAATGAAAGCAAGAACACTAAGCAGCAGCACAAACCAGGGCGCAGTCCCGGCCGGTGCGCGAGACCCATTCAAACGGAAGCCATCTCACAAGTCTGCTGCCAACAAGGCCCCTAAGGGGGCCAAGGGTAGTCGCGGCCGGTGCGGGAGGCCAAGGGTAGTGCGGGAGGCCAAGGGTAGTCGCGGCCGGTGCGGGAGGCCCCTGAAATGAAAGCAAGAACACTAAGCAGCAGCACAAACCAGGGCGCAGTCCCGGCTGGTGCGCGAGACCCATTCAAACGGAAGCCCTCTCACAAGTCTGCTGCCAACAAGGCCCCTAAGGGGGCCAAGGGTAGTAGCGGCCGGTGCGGGAGGCCCCTGAAATGAAAGCAAGAACACTAAGCAGCAGCACAAACCAGGGCGCAGTCCCGGCCGGTGCGTGAGACCCATTCAAACGGAAGCCATCTCACAAGTCTGCTGCCAACAAGGCCCCTAAGGGGGCCAAGGGTAGTCGCGGCCGGTGCGGGAGGCCCCTGAAATGAAAGCAAGAACACTAAGCAGCAGCACAAACCAGGGCGCAGTCCCGGACGGTGCGCGAGACCCATTCAAATGGAAGCCATCTCACAAGTCTGCTGCCAACAAGGCCCCTAAGGGGGCAAAGGGTAGTCGCGGCCGGTGCGGGAGGCCCCTGAAATGAAAGCAAGAACACTAAGCAGCAGCACAAACCAGGGCGCAGTCCCGGCCGGTGCGCGAGACCCATTCAAACGGAAGCCATCTCACAAGTCTGCTGCCAACAAGGCCCCTAAGGGGGCCAAGGGTAGTCGCGGCCGGTGCGGGAGGCCCCTGAAATGAAAGCAAGAACACTAAGCAGTAGCACAAACCAGGGCGCAGTCCCGGCCGGTGCGCGAGACCCATTCAAACGGAAGTCATCTCACAAGTCTGCTGCCAACAAGGCCCCTAAGGGGGCCAAAGGTAGTCGCGGCCGGTTCGGGAGGCCCCTGAAATGAAAGCAAGAACACTAAGCAGCAGCACAAACCAGGGCGCAGTCCCGGCCGGTGCGCGAGACCCATTCAAACGGAAGCCATCTCACAAGTCTGCTGCCAACAAGGCCCCTAAGGGGGCCAAGGGTAGTCGCGGCCGGTGCGGGAGGCCCCTGAAATGAAAGCAAGAACACTAAGCAGTAGCACAAACCAGGGCGCAGTCCCGGCCGGTGCGCGAGACCCATTCAAACGGAAGCCATCTCACAAGTCTGCTGCCAACAAGGCCCCTAAGGGGGCCAAGGGTAGTCGCGGCCGGTGCGGGAGGCCCCTGAAATGAAAGCAAGAACACTAAGCAGCAGCACAAACCAGGGCGCAGTCCCGGCCGGTGCGCGAGACCCATTCAAACGGAAGCCATCTCACAAGTCTGCTGCCAACAAGGCCCCTAAGGGGGCCAAGGGTAGTCGCGGCCGGTGCGGGAGGCCCCTGAAATGAAAGCAAGAACACTAAGCAGCAGCACAAACCAGGGCGCAGTCCCGGCCGGTGCGCGAGACCCATTCAAACGGAAGCCATCTCACAAGTCTGCTGCCAACAAGGCCCCTAAGGGGGCCAAGGGTAGTCGCGGCCGGTGCGGGAGGCCCCTGAAATGAAAGCAAGAACACTAAGCAGCAGCACAAACCAGGGCGCAGTCCCGGCCGGTGCGCGAGACCCATTCAAACGGAAGCCATCTCACAAGTCTGCTGCCAACAAGGCCCCTAAGGGGGCCAAGGGTAGTTGCGGCCGGTGCGGGAGGCCCCTGAAATGAAAGCAAGAACACTAAGCAGCAGCACAAACCAGGGCGCAGTCCCGGCCGGTGCGCGAGACCCATTTAAACGGAAGCAATCTCACAAGTCTGCTGCCAACAAGGCCCCTAAGGGGGCCAAGGGTAGTCGCGGCCGGTGCGGGAGGCCCCTGAAATGAAAGCAAGAACACTAAGCAGCAGCACAAACCAGGGCGCAGTCCCGGCCGGTGCGCGAGACCCATTCAAACGGAAGCCATCTCACAAGTCTGCTGCCAACAAGGCCCCTAAGGGGGCCAAGGGTAGTCGCGGCCGGTGCGGGAGGCCCCTGAAATGAAAGCAAGAACACTAAGCAGCAGCACAAACCAGGGCGCAGTCCCGACCGGTGCGCGAGACCCATTCAAACGGAAGCCATCTCACAAGTCTGCTGCCAACAAGGCCCCTAAGGGGGCCAAGGGTAGTCGCGGCCGGTGCGGGAGGCCCCTGAAATGAAAGCAAGAACACTAAGCAGCAGCACAAACCAGGGCGCAGTCCCGGCCGGTGCGCGAGACCCATTCAAACGGAAGCCATCTCACAAGTCTGCTGCCAACAAGGCCCCTAAGGGGGCCAAGGGTAGTCGCGGCCGGTGCGGGAGGCCCCTGAAATGAAAGCAAGAACACTAAGCAGCAGCACAAACCAGGGCGCAGTCCCGGCCGGTGCGCGAGACCCATTCAAACGGAAGCCATCTCACAAGTCTGCTGCCAACAAGGCCCCTAAGGGGGCCAAGGGTAGTCACGGCCGGTGCGGGAGGCCCCTGAAATGAAAGCAAGAACACTAAGCAGCAGCACAAACCAGGGCGCAGTCCCGGCCGGTGCGCGAGACCCATTCAAACGGAAGCCATCTCACAAGTCTGCTGCCAACAAGGCCCCTAAGGGGGCCAAGGGTAGTCGCGGCCGGTGCGGGAGGCCCCTGAAATGAAAGCAAGAACACTAAGCAGCAGCACAAACCAGGGCGCAGTCCCGGCCGGTGCGCGAGACCCATTCAAACGGAAGCCATCTCACAAGTCTGCTGCCAACAAGGCCCCTAAGGGGGCCAAGGGTAGTCGCGGCCGGTGCGGGAGGCCCCTGAAATGAAAGCAAGAACACTAAGCAGCAGCACAAACCAGGGCGCAGTCCCGGCCGGTGCGCGAGACCCATTCAAACGGAAGCCATCTCACAAGTCTGCTGCCAACAAGGCCCCTAAGGGGGCCAAGGGTAGTCGCGGCCGGTGCGGGAGGCCCCTGAAATGAAAGCAAGAACACTAAGCAGCAGCACAAACCAGGGCGCAGTCCCGGCCGGTGCGCGAGACCCATTCAAACGGAAGCACTCTCACAAGTCTGCTGCCAACAAGGCCCCGAAGGGGGCCAAGGGTAGTCGCGGCCGGTGCGGGAGGCCCCTGAAATGAAAGCAAGAACACTAAGCAGCAGCACAAACCAGGGCGCAGTCCCGGCCGGTGCGCGAGACCCATTCAAACGGAAGCCATCTCACAAGTCTGCTGCCAACAAGGCCCCTAAGGGGGCCAAGGGTAGTCACGGCCGGTGCGGGAGGCCCCTGAAATGAAAGCAAGAACACTAAGCAGCAGCACAAACCAGGGCGCAGTCCCGGCCGGTGCGCGAGACCCATTCAAATGGAAGCCATCTCACAAGTCTGCTGCCAACAAGGCCCCTAAGGGGGCCAAGGGTAGTCGCGGCCGGTGCGGGAGGCCCCTGAAATGAAAGCAAGAACACTAAGCAGCAGCACAAACCAGGGCGCAGTCCCGGCCGGTGCGCGAGACCCATTCAAACGGAAGCCATCTCACAAGTCTGCTGCCAACAAGGCCCCTAAGGGGGCCAAGGGTAGTCGAGGCCGGTGCGGGAGGCCCCTGAAATGAAAGCAAGAACACTAAGCAGCAGCACAAACCAGGGCGCAGTCCCGGCCGGTGCGCGAGACCCATTCAAACTGAAGCCATCTCACAAGTCTGCTGCCAACAAGGCCCCTAAGGGGGCCAAGGGTAGTCGCGGCCGGTGCGGGAGGCCAAGGGTAGTGCGGGAGGCCAAGGGGGCCAAGGGTAGTCGCGGCCGGTGCGGGAGGCCCCTGAAATGAAAGCAAGAACACTAAGCAGCAGCACTAACCAGGGCGCAGTCCCGGCCGGTGCGCGAGACCCATTCAAACGGAAGCCATCTCACAAGTCTGCTGCCAACAAGGCCCCTAAGGGGGCCAAGGGTAGTCGCGGCCGGTGCGGGAGGCCCCTGAAATGAAACCAAGAACACTAAGCAGCAGCACAAACCAGGGCGCAGTCCCGGCCGGTGCGCGAGACCCATTCAAACGGAAGCCCTCTCTCAAGTCTGCTGCCAACAAGGCCCCTAAGGGGGCCAAGGGTAGTCGCGGCCGGTGCGGGAGGCCCCTGAAATGAAAGCAAGAACACTAAGCAGCAGCACAAACCAGGGCGCAGTCCCGGCCGGTGCGCGAGACCCATTGAAGCGGAACCCATCTCACAAGTCTGCTGCCAACAAGGCCCCTAAGGGGGCCAAGGGTAGTCGCGGCCGGTGCGGGAGGCCCCTGAAATGAAAGCAAGAACACTAAGCAGCAGCACAAACCAGGGCGCAGTCCCGGCCGGTGCGCGAGACCCATTCAAACTGAAGCCATCTCACAAGTCTGCTGCCAACAAGGCCCCTAAGGGGGCCAAGGGTAGTCGCGGCCAGTGCGGGAGGCCCCTGAAATGAAAGCAAGAACACTAAGCAGCAGCACAAACCAGGGCGCAGTCCCAGCCGGTGCGCGAGACCCATTCAAACGGAAGCCATCTCACAAGTCTGCTGCCAACAAGGCCCCTAAGGGGGCCAAGGGTAGTCGCGGCCGGTGCGGGAGGCCCCTGAAATGAAAGCAAGAACACTAAGCAGCAGCACAAACCAGGGCGCAGTCCCGGCCGGTGCGCGAGACCCATTCAAACGGGAACCATCTCACAAGTCTGCTGCCAACAAGGCCCCTAAGGGGGCCAAGGGTAGTCACGGCCGGTGCGGGAGGCCCCTGAAATGAAAGCAAGGACACTAAGCAGCAGCACAAACCAGGGCGCAGTCCCGGCCGGTGCGCGAGACCCATTCAAACGGAAGCCATCTCACAAGTCTGCTGCCAACAAGGCCCCTAAGGGGGCCAAGGGTAGTCGCGGCCGGTGCGGGAGGCCCCTGAAATGAAAGCAAGAACACTAAGCAGCAGCACAAACCAGGGCGCAGTCCCGGCCGGTGCGCGAGACCCATTCAAACGGAAGCCATCTCACAAGTCTGCTGCCAACAAGGCCCCTAAGGGGGCCAAGGGTAGTTGCGGCCGGTGCGGGAGGCCCCTGAAATGAAAGCAAGAACACTAAGCAGCAGCACAAACCAGGGCGCAGTCCCGGCCGGTGCGCGAGACCCATTCAAACAGAAGCCATCTCACAAGTCTGCTGCCAACAAGGCCCCTAAGGGGACCAAGGGTAGTCGCGGCTGGTGCGGGAGGCCCCTGAAATGAAAGCAAGAACACTAAGCAGCAGCACAAACCAGGGCGCAGTCCCGGCCGGTGCGCGAGACCCATTCAAACGGAAGCCATCTCACAAGTCTGCTGCCAACAAGGCCCCTAAGGGGGCCAAGGGTAGTCGCGGCCAGTGCGGGAGGCCCCTGAAATGAAAGCAAGAACACTAAGCAGCAGCACAAACCAGGGCGCAGTCCCGGCCGGTGCGCGAGACCCATTCAAACGGAAGCCATCTCACTAGTCTGCTGCCAACAAGGCCCCTAAGGGGGCCAAGGGTAGTCGCGGCCGGTGCGGGAGGCCCCTGATATGAAAGCAAGAACACTAAGCAGCAGCACAAACCAGGGCGCAGTCCCGGCCGGTGCGAGAGACCCATTCAAACGGAAGCCATGTCACAAGTCTGCTGCCAACAAGGCCCCTAAGGGGGCCAAGGGTAGTTGCGGCCGGTGCGGGAGGCCCCTGAAATGAAAGCAAGAACATTAAGCAGCAGCACAAACCAGGGCGCAGTCCCGGCTGGTGCGCGAGACCCATTCAAACGGAAGCCATCTCACAAGTCTGCTGCCAACAAGGCCCCTAAGGGGGCCAAGGGTAGTCGCGGCCGGTGCGGGAGGCTCCTGAAATGAAAGCAAGAACACTAAGCAGCAGCAGAAACCAGGGCGCAGTCCCGGCCGGTGCGCGAGACCCATTCAAACGGAAGCCATCTCACAAGTCTGCTGCCAACAAGGCCCCTAAGGGGGCGAAGGGTAGTCGCGGCCGGTGCGGGAGGCCCCTGAAATGAAAGCAAGAACACTAAGCAGCAGCACAAACCAGGGCGCAGTCCCGGCCGGTGCGCGAGACCCATTCAAACGGAAGCCATCTCACAAGTCTGCTGCCAACAAGGCCCCTAAGGGGGCCAAGGGTAGTCGCGGCCGGTGCGGGAGGCCCCTGAAATGAAAGCAAGTACACTAAGCAGCAGCACAAACCAGGGCGCAGTCCCGGCCGGTGCGCGAGACCCATTCAAACGGAAGCCATCTCACAAGTCTGCTGCCAACAAGGCCCCTAAGGGGGCCAAGGGTAGTCGCGGCCGGTGCGGGAGGCCCCTGAAATGAAAGCAAGAACACTAAGCAGCAGCACAAACCAGGGCGCAGTCCCGGCCGGTGCGCGAGACCCATTCAAACGGAAGCCATCTCACAAGTCTGCTGCCAACAAGGCCCCTAAGGGGGCCAAGGGTAGTCGCGGCCGGTGCGGGAGGCCCCTGAAATGAAAGCAAGAACACTAAGCAGCAGCACAAACCAGGGCGCAGTCCCGGCCGGTGCGCGAGACCCATTCAAACGGAAGCCATCTCACAAGTCTGCTGCCAACAAGGCCCCTAAGGGGGCCAAGGGTAGTCGCGGCCGGTGCGGGAGGCCCCTGAAATGAAAGCAAGAACATTAAGCAGCAGCACAAACCAGGGCGCAGTCCCGGCTGGTGCGCGAGACCCATTCAAACGGAAGCCATCTCACAAGTCTGCTGCCAACAAGGCCCCTAAGGGGGCCAAGGGTAGTCGCGGCCGGTGCGGGAGGCTCCTGAAATGAAAGCAAGAACACTAAGCAGCAGCACAAACCAGGGCGCAGTCCCGGCCGTTGCGCGAGACCCATTCAAACGGAAGCCATCTCACAAGTCTGCTGCCAACAAGGCCCCTAAGGGGGCGAAGGGTAGTCGCGGCCGGTGCGGGAGGCCCCTGAAATGAAAGCAAGAACACTAAGCAGCAGCACAAACCAGGGCGCAGTCCCGGCCGGTGCGCGAGACCCATTCAAACGGAAGCCATCTCACAAGTCTGCTGCCAACAAGGCCCCTAAGGGGGCCAAGGGTAGTCACGGCCGGTGCGGGAGGCCCCTGAAATGAAAGCAAGTACACTAAGCAGCAGCACAAACCAGGGCGCAGTCCCGGCCGGTGCGCGAGACCCATTCAAACGGAAGCCATCTCACAAGTCTGCTGCCAACAAGGCCCCTAAGGGGGCCAAGGGTAGTCGCGGCCGGTGCGGGAGGCCCCTGAAATGAAAGCAAGAACACTAAGCAGCAGCACAAACCAGGGCGCAGTCCCGGCCGGTGCGCGAGACCCATTCAAACGGAAGCCATCTCACAAGTCTGCTGCCAACAAGGCCCCTAAGGGGGCCAAGGGTAGTCACGGCCGGTGAGGGAGGCCCCTGAAATGAAAGCAAGAACACTAAGCAGCAGTACAAACCAGGGCGCAGTCCCGGCCGGTGCGCGAGACCCATTCAAACTGAAGCCATCTCACAAGTCTGCTGCCAACAAGGCCCCTAAGGGGGCCAAGGGTAGTCGCGGCCGGTGCGGGAGGCCAAGGGTAGTGCGGGAGGCCAAGGGGGCCAAGGGTAGTCGCGGCCGGTGCGGGAGGCCCCTGAAATGAAAGCAAGAACACTAAGCAGCAGCACTAACCAGGGCGCAGTCCCGGCCGGTGCGCGAGACCCATTCAAACTGAAGCCATCTCACAAGTCTGCTGCCAACAAGGCCCCTAGGGGGGCCAAGGGTAGTCGCGGACGGTGCGGGAGGCCAAGGGTAGTGCGGGAGGCCAAGGGGGCCAAGGGTAGTCGCGGCCGGTGCGGGAGGCCCCTGAAATGAAAGCAAGAACACTAAGCAGCAGCACTAACCAGGGCGCAGACCCGGCCGGTGCGCGAGACCCATTCAAACGGAAGCCATCTCACAAGTCTGCTGCCAACAAGGCCCCTAAGGGGGCCAAGGGTAGTCGCGGCCGGTGCGGGAGGCCCCTGAAATGAAACCAAGAACACTAAGCAGCAGCACAAACCAGGGCGCAGTCCCGGCCGGTGCGCGAGACCCATTCAAACGAAAGCCCTCTCTCAAGTCTGCTGCCAACAAGGCCCCTAAGGGGGCCAAGGGTAGTCGCGGCCGGTGCGGGAGGCCCCTGAAATGAAAGCAAGAACACTAAGCAGCAGCACAAACCAGGGCGCAGTCCCGGCCGGTGCGCAAGACCCATTGAAACGGAAGCCATCTCACAAGTCTGCTGCCAACAAGGCCCCTAAGGGGGCCAAGGGTAGTCGCGGCCGGTGCGGGAGGCCCCTGAAATGAAAGCAAGAACACTAAGCAGCAGCACAAACCAGGGCGCAGTCCCGGCCGGTGCGCGAGACCCATTCAAACTGAAGCCATCTCACAAGTCTGCTGCCAACAAGGCCCCTAAGGGGGCGAAGGGTAGTCGCGGCCGGTGCGGGAGGCCCCTGAAATGAAAGCAAGAACACTAAGCAGCAGCACAAACCAGGGCGCAGTCCCGGCCGGTGCGCGAGACCCATTCAAACGGAAGCCATCTCACAAGTCTGCTGCCAACAAGGCCCCTAAGGGGGCCAAGGGTAGTCACGGCCGGTGCGGGAGGCCCCTGAAATGAAAGCAAGTACACTAAGCAGCAGCACAAACCAGGGCGCAGTCCCGGCCGGTGCGCGAGACCCATTCAAACGGAAGCCATCTCACAAGTCTGCTGCCAACAAGGCCCCTAAGGGGGCCAAGGGTAGTCGCGGCCGGTGCGGGAGGCCCCTGAAATGAAAGCAAGAACACTAAGCAGCAGCACAAACCAGGGCGCAGTCCCGGCCGGTGCGCGAGACCCATTCAAACGGAAGCCATCTCACAAGTCTGCTGCCAACAAGGCCCCTAAGGGGGCCAATGGTAGTCACGGCCGGTGAGGGAGGCCCCTGAAATGAAAGCAAGAACACTAAGCAGCAGTACAAACCAGGGCGCAGTCCCGGCCGGTGCGCGAGACCCATTCAAACTGAAGCCATCTCACAAGTCTGCTGCCAACAAGGCCCCTAAGGGGGCCAAGGGTAGTCGCGGCCGGTGCGGGAGGCCAAGGGTAGTGCGGGAGGCCAAGGGGGCCAAGGGTAGTCGCGGCCGGTGCGGGAGGCCCCTGAAATGAAAGCAAGAACACTAAGCAGCAGCACTAACCAGGGCGCAGTCCCGGCCGGTGCGCGAGACCCATTCAAACTGAAGCCATCTCACAAGTCTGCTGCCAACAAGGCCCCTAGGGGGGCCAAGGGTAGTCGCGGACGGTGCGGGAGGCCAAGGGTAGTGCGGGAGGCCAAGGGGGCCAAGGGTAGTCGCGGCCGGTGCGGGAGGCCCCTGAAATGAAAGCAAGAACACTAAGCAGCAGCACTAACCAGGGCGCAGTCCCGGCCGGTGCGCGAGACCCATTCAAACGGAAGCCATCTCACAAGTCTGCTGCCAACAAGGCCCCTAAGGGGGCCAAGGGTAGTCGCGGCCGGTGCGGGAGGCCCCTGAAATGAAACCAAGAACACTAAGCAGCAGCACAAACCAGGGCGCAGTCCCGGCCGGTGCGCGAGACCCATTCAAACGATAGCCCTCTCTCAAGTCTGCTGCCAACAAGGCCCCTAAGGGGGCCAAGGGTAGTCGCGGCCGGTGCGGGAGGCCCCTGAAATGAAAGCAAGAACACTAAGCAGCAGCACAAACCAGGGCGCAGTCCCGGCCGGTGCGCGAGACCCATTCAAACGGAAGCCATCTCACAAGTCTGCTGCCAACAAGGCCCCTAAGGGGGCCAAGGGTAGTCGCGGCCGGTGCGGGAGGCCCCTGAAATGAAAGCAAGAACACTAAGCAGCAGCACAAACCAGGGCGCAGTCCCGGCCGGTGCGCGAGACCCATTCAAACTGAAGCCATCTCACAAGTCTGCTGCCAACAAGGCCCCTAAGGGGGCCAAGGGTAGTCGCGGCCAGTGCGGGAGGCCCCTGAAATGAAAGCAAGAACACTAAGCAGCAGCACAAACCAGGGCGCAGTCCCGGCCGGTGCGCGAGACCCATTCAAACGGAAGCCATCTCACAAGTCTGCTGCCAACAAGGACCCTAAGGGGGCCAAGGGTAGTCGCGGCCGGTGCGGGAGGCCCCTGAAATGAAAGCAAGAACACTAAGCAGCAGCACAAACCAGGGCGCAGTCCCGGCCGGTGCGCGAGACCCATTCAAACGGAAGCCATCTCACAAGTCTGCTGCCAACAAGGCCCCTAAGGGGGCCAAGGGTAGTCGCGGCCGGTGCGGGAGGCCCCTGAAATGAAAGCAAGAACACTAAGCAGCAGCACAAACCAGGGCGCAGTCCCGGCCGGTGCGCGAGACCCATTCAAACGGAAGCCATCTCACAAGTCTGCTGCCAACAAGGCCCCTAATGGGGCCAAGGGTAGTCGCGGCCGGTGCGGGAGGCCCCTGAAATGAAAGCAAGAACACTAAGCAGCAGCACAAACCAGGGCGCAGTCCCGGCCGGTGCGCGAGACCCATTCAAACGGAAGCCATCTCACAAGTCTGCTGCCAACAAGGCCCCTAAGGGGGCCAAGGGTAGTCGCGGCCGGTGCGGGAGGCCCCTGAAATGAAAGCAAGAACACTAAGCAGCAGCACAAACCAGGGCGCAGTCCCGGCCGGTGCGCGAGACCCATTCAAACGGAAGCCATCTCACAAGTCTGCTGCCAACAAGGCCCCTAAGGGGGCCAAGGGTAGTCGCGGCCGGTGCGGGAGGCCCCTGAAATGAAAGCAAGAACACTAAGCAGCAGCACAAACCAGGGCGCAGTCCCGGCCGGTGCGCGAGACCCATTCAAACGGAAGCCATCTCACAAGTCTGCTGCCAACAAGGCCCCTAAGGGGGCCAAGGGTAGTCGCGGCCGGTGCGGGAGGCCCCTGAAATGAAAGCAAGAACACTAAGCAGCAGCACAAACCAGGGCGCAGTCCCGGCCGGTGCGCGAGACCCATTCAAACGGAAGCCATCTCACAAGTCTGCTGCCAACAAGGCCCCTAAGGGGGCCAAGGGTAGTCGCGGCCGGTGCGGGAGGCCCCTGAAATGAAAGCAAGAACACTAAGAAGCAGCACAAACCAGGGCGCAGTCCCGGCCGGTGCGCGAGACCCATTCAAACGGAAGCCATCTCACAAGTCTGCTGCCAACAAGGCCCCTAGGGGGGCCAAGGGTAGTCGCGGACGGTGCGGGAGGCCAAGGGTAGTGCGGGAGGCCAAGGGGGCCAAGGGTAGTCGCGGCCGGTGCGGGAGGCCCCTGAAATGAAAGCAAGAACACTAAGCAGCAGCACTAACCAGGGCGCAGTCCCGGCCGGTGCGCGAGACCCATTCAAACTGAAGCCATCTCACAAGTCTGCTGCCAACAAGGCCCCTAGGGGGGCCAAGGGTAGTCGCGGACGGTGCGGGAGGCCAAGGGTAGTGCGGGAGGCCAAGGGGGCCAAGGGTAGTCGCGGCCGGTGCGGGAGGCCCCTGAAATGAAAGCAAGAACACTAAGCAGCAGCACTAACCAGGGCGCAGTCCCGGCCGGTGCGCGAGACCCATTCAAACGGAAGCCATCTCACAAGTCTGCTGCCAACAAGGCCCCTAAGGGGGCCAAGGGTAGTCGCGGCCGGTGCGGGAGGCCCCTGAAATGAAACCAAGAACACTAAGCAGCAGCACAAACCAGGGCGCAGTCCCGGCCGGTGCGCGAGACCCATTCAAACGAAAGCCCTCTCTCAAGTCTGCTGCCAACAAGGCCCCTAAGGGGGCCAAGGGTAGTCGCGGCCGGTGCGGGAGGCCCCTGAAATGAAAGCAAGAACACTAAGCAGCAGCACAAACCAGGGCGCAGTCCCGGCCGGTGCGCGAGACCCATTGAAACGGAAGCCATATCACAAGTCTGCTGCCAACAAGCCCCCTAAGGGGGCCAAGGGTAGTCGTGGCCGGTGCGGGAGGCCCCTGAAATGAAAGCAAGAACACTAAGCAGCAGCACAAACCAGGGCGCAGTCCCGGCCGGTGCGCGAGACCCATTCAAACTGAAGCCATCTCACAAGTCTGCTGCCAACAAGGCCCCTAAGGGGGCCAAGGGTAGTCGCGGCCAGTGCGGGAGGCCCCTGAAATGAAAGCAAGAACACTAAGCAGCAGCACAAACCAGGGCGCAGTCCCAGCCGGTGCGCGAGACCCATTCAAACGGAAGCCATCTCACAAGTCTGCTGCCAACAAGGCCCCTAAGGGGGCCAAGGGTAGTCGCGGCCGGTGCGGGAGGCCCCTGAAATGAAAGCAAGAACACTAAGCAGCAGCACAAACCAGGGCGCAGTCCCGGCCGGTGCGCGAGACCCATTCAAACGGAAGCCATCTCACAAGTCTGCTGCCAACAAGGCCCCTAAGGGGGCCAAGGGTAGTCGCGGCCGGTGCGGGAGGCCCCTGAAATGAAAGCAAGAACACTAAGCAGCAGCACAAACCAGGGCGCAGTCCCGGCCGGTGCGCGAGACCCATTCAAACGGGAACCATCTCACAAGTCTGCTGCCAACAAGGCCCCTAAGGGGGCCAAGGGTAGTCACGGCCGGTGCGGGAGGCCCCTGAAATGAAAGCAAGGACACTAAGCAGCAGCACAAACCAGGGCGCAGTCCCGGCCGCTGCGCGAGACCCATTCAAACGGAAGCCATCTCACAAGTCTGCTGTCAACAAGGCCCCTAAGGGGGCCAAGGGTAGTCGTGGCCGGTGCTGGAGGCCCCTGAAATGAAAGTAAGAACACTAAGCAGCAGCACAAACCAGGGCGCAGTCCCGGCCGGTGCGCGAGACCCATTCAAACGGAAGTCTGCTGCCAATAAGGCCCATAAGGGGGCTAAGGGTAGTTACGTCCGGTGCGGAAGGCCCCTGAAATGAAAGCAAGAACACTATGTAAGCAGCAGCACAAACCAGGGTGCAGTCCCGGCTGGTGCACCAGACTCATTCAAACGGAAGCCATCTTCCAAGTATACTGCCAACAAAGCCCCTAAGGGGGCCAAGGGTATTCACGGATGGTGTTGGAGGCCTCTGAAATGAAAGCAAGAAAACTGAGCAGCAGTAAAAACCAGGACGCAGTCCCGGCCGGTGCGCGATACCCATTCAAACGGAAGCCATCTCAGAAGACTGCTGCCCACAAGGCCTCTAAGGGAGCCAAGGGTAGTCACGGCCAGTGCAAGAGACCCCTGAAATTAAATTAAAAAAAAACATAACAAAAAACAACCATCAGCACCAAACCAGGGTGTAGCACCATCCGGGTTGCAAGACCCATGCAGCCTAAGACCATTTTACAAGACTACTGCAAATAAAGCTTAGAAGAAAGCGAAAGGTAGGCACGGCCAGTACAGGAGACCCCTGAAATTAATTTAAAAAGCAACAAAACCAAGTAGCAACACAACCTGATTGTAGACCTTGCCAGTGAGTGAGGCCTATTCAATCTAAGATACCTGTCATGAGCGCTTCCGTTCATCGCCGTGTCGCCGCGGCTCCCGGAACTCCTCTGTGTCTCTGACGTCATGTTGCTTAGCAACATGACGCTTTCTCTCACACCCCTCTGATGACGGTTACGCTCCTGCCCTTTAAATCTCGGCGGGAGATCTGAATCTGGGCCCGTTTGTTTGTTTCCCTGGATTGTGAGTACCATATCAGTTTTATTCTTCTGTGTACCGACTTCTGCCTGCCTGACCAAGCCTCTTGCCTAATCCCTACTTGCTGATATTTGGACATTGACTTCTGCCTGCCTGACCTTGCCTGTAGCTATTACCCTTTTGCTGACACTTGGATGCCGACTTCTGCTTGCCTGACCCTGTCTTTTGCCTATACCTTTTGCTGATATTTGGATGCCGACTTCTGCCTGCCTGACCTTGCTTTGGCCTTTACCTTTAAACCTATTCTTTGTTAAACAAGACCTGCTTAAAGGGACATTTTACTTTTACAAGCTGCAAAAGAGAACTTTGCCTTTCTGTTTGTTATACACCTGCTTAAAAGGGACATTTACTTTTACAAGCTGCAAAAGAGAACTTTGCCTTTCTGTTTGTTATACACCTGCTTAAAAGGGACATTTACTTTTACAAGCTGCAAAAGAGAACTTTGCCTTTCTGTTTGTTATAAACCTGCTTAAAGGGACATTATACTTTTACAAGCTGCAAAAGAGAACTTTGCCTTTCTGTTTGTTATACACCTGCTTAAAAGGGACATTTACTTTTACAAGCTGCAAAAGAGAACTTTGCCTTTCTGTTTGTTATAAACCTGCTTAAAGGGACATTATACTTTTACAAGCTGCAAAAGAGAACTTTTCCTTTGTTTTACAAGCCTGCTAAAGAGGACCTTTTTCAGAAGCTTCAAAGTAAGAGCATTTCCTTTTTGTTCTTTGTACTACTTAAAGGGACGTTTTATCCTTTGTGGCTTTCCTGCATTCTGGAACAATATTCATTTTTGTTATCTTCTAATCTGCTTCCTGAGTGGGTCACGTCCTGGATATTTCTCAGTGTGCTAGCGTGTGCTTTCAATTCACGCTAGCAGTTGGGTTACATCCCGGATTGATTCCAGAGCGGCTGACATTACAAACGGGCCATAAAAATGGACCCCACTGAATTATCTATGGCCGTGGCTCACCAGGGACAGCTCTTGGGTTCTCATGCCACTCACTTGCAGTCTCTGGACACTAAACTTGATCAAATTACTGCTCTATTACAAAATTTGGTTGCTACCGCACCTCCCAATCCTAATCCCAATCCAAATCCGATTGAGGCATTACCTCCTCCGATTCCTAACAATCAGTCTCAGGTACAACTAAGTCCCAGGATTCCTCTTCCGGATAAATATGATGGGAATCCTGAAGAATGTAGAGGCTTTTTGAATCAATGCCGTCTTCATTTCCGAAATAGCCCTACTCTCTTTGCTACTGCCTCTTCTAGAATCACGTTTCTTATTTCCTTAATGAAAGGAAAAGCCTTGGCTTGGGTGTCACCTTTGCTAGAAAAGAATGATCCTATACTGTTGGATGTTGATACATTTCTATCTACATTCTCAAACGTATTCGATAAACCTGGAAGGTCATCCGCTGCTGAAGCAACTCTCCTGGATTTACGTCAAGGAAATCAACCAGTCTCTCAATATGCAATTGAGTTCCGCACCCTTGCCTCTGAAACCACTTGGAATCAGGGAGCACTCAGAGCCGCTTTCCGTAAAGGACTTTCTGAGCGTCTCAAGGATGAATTGGTGTATCGTGAACTTCCAGAGTCCTTAGAAGCCTTAATAAATCTCTGTATCTGTCTCGACGCCAGGTTTCGTGAACGCCAACAAGAAAAGGATAGAACACAGAGGACTGCCACTCGAACTCCTTTTCGTTTAGCTCCTCGTTTTTCTAGTCCAGTCACTCCAGCCTCTCCTACTACTGATCAGGCTGAACCCATGGAAGTAGGAAGTATAAAATTAACTGAGACTGAACGCTTAAGAAGACGGACTCTTGGCTTATGTCTGTACTGTGGCCTTAAAGGACATTTATTAAGGGATTGTCCTACTAGGCCAGTAAAAGCCAGGGCTTAACTCTAGTCCAGGGAACTGAGTTAAGCCAAAATAGTGGTCATTCCCTATACAAGAAACTCTTTGTTCCAGTAACTCTTCTAATTGGACAAAAGAAGATCTATACCCAAGCCCTAATTGATTCTGGTGCTGGAGGTGTGTTCATTGACTCTACATTTGTTTCTACTCATTCTATACCCTTACTAAAGAAGGAGTATTCCATTTCAGTCTCTACGGTCAGTGGAGATCCTTTGGGTTCTGGATACATTCAGTTTTCTACTCAACCCTTAATCCTCACCGTAGGAATACTTCATTCTGAGACAATTTGTTTCGATGTCATTCCCACTCCGCAATTTCCCATTATCTTGGGATTACCCTGGCTCCAGATTCACAATCCCATTTTTTCTTGGACTTTCGGTGAACTCACTTCCTGGGGATCTACATGCCAGACTAAATGTCTTCAAGAGATTACTAAGTTACCACTCACTATTGCTCTCACAGTTGAAACTCCGGAATCCTTACCTATGCATTACCATGACTTTGTGGATGTCTTCTCCAAAAAAGAAGCGGAACGTCTTCCTCCTCATCGCCCTTTTGATTGTCCCATTGACCTCCTTCCTGGGGCTGCCTATCCTCGAGGCAAAACATATCCACTTTCTAAACCAGAAAACATGGCTCTGGAAGAATATATAAAAGACAATCTGGCTAGAGGATTTATTCGACCCTCCTCTTCCCCTGTAGGGGCTGGTTTCTTTTTTGTGGGAAAAAAGGATGGCGGATTAAGACCCTGTATTGATTATCGTGGATTGAATCAGATTACCATCAAGAACAGTTATCCTCTGCCCCTTATTCCTGAACTTTTTACTTATCTTCAGGGAGCCACGATTTTCACCAAACTCGACCTACGTGGTGCATACAACTTGATCCGTATACGCAAAGGAGATGAGTGGAAGACTGCCTTTAACACTCGATTTGGGCATTATGAATATTTGGTCATGCCCTTTGGGCTATGCAATGCTCCGGCGGTTTTCCAGCATTTTGTAAATGAGATCTTTCGTGATTTTTTGAATATTTTTGTTATCATATACCTGGACGACATCTTAATTTTTTCTCAGAACCACCAAGATCATGTGCACCACGTCAAGAAAGTACTTCAACGTCTAAGAGAATTCCATCTGTTTGCTAAACTGGAGAAATGTTCTTTCCATCAAAAAATCATACCCTTTCTGGGTTATGTAATATCGGCATCTGGATTCGAAATGGACCCTACTAAACTTTCTGCCATTTTGGATTGGCCTAGACCTGATTCTTTGAAGGCTTTACAACGTTTCCTAGGCTTCGCCAATTATTACAGAAAGTTCATCAAGAATTTTGCTACTATTACTTCTCCTCTTACTTCTCTCACAAGAAAAGGACAAAACTGTAAAGTATGGCCGTCTGAGGCTATAGAAGCTTTTGAATCTCTCAAAGAAGCTTTTTCCTCAGCTCCTATCCTTCGTCATCCAAATCCTGAGTTTCAATTTATTCTGGAGGTGGATGCTTCCTCTGTTGCTGCTGGAGCGGTTCTGTCTCAACGAATACCAGAGACTGGAAGGATTCATCCTGTTGCTTTTTTCTCTAAAAAATTCACTCCTTCCGAATTTAACTATGACGTAGGGAATAAAGAGTTGCTTGCCATCAAGATGGCATTGGATGAATGGAGACATTGGCTGGAAGGTACTTCTTTGCCATTTACTATACTTACTGATCATAAGAACCTTCTGTATCTCCAAACAGCCAAACGACTAAATTCCAGGCAAGCACGCTGGTCCTTATTCTTCTCTCGGTTTCACTATAATTTGTCTTACATACCTGGTTCAAAAAATATTAAAGCAGACGCACTTTCCAGACAATTTCAAGATACCCCAGTTCCTGAGTCTGGTACCATTCTCCAACCTCATGAAGTCATTGCCCAGTTAACAACTTCTTGGTTACAAGAATTACAGTCCGCTCAAGAGCGTCTTCCTTTGTCCTGTAAACCTCCCAATGGTTTACTCTTTGTTCCTGAACGCCTTCGTTCCAAGATTTTATTTTGGGCTCATGATAGTCCCCTTTCTGGACATCCTGGCATCAGTATTACCACTCGAAACCTCAAACAACATGTCTGGTGGCCTACACTCTCTCAAGATGTGAAGGATTACGTCTCAGTATGCACACAATGTGCCATGAACAAAACTCCACGCCAACTTCCTTCAGGATTACTCCAACCATTGCCTATACCTCACCAGCCTTGGACTCATGTATCCATGGACTTTATTACCGATCTTCCCTTGTCCACTGGGAACAATACTATCTGGGTGGTGGTCGACAGGTTCACTAAGACGGCTCATTTTGTACCCTTGCCAGGATTACCATCTGCCAAAAGACTCTCTGAACTTTTTATTCTACATATTGTAAGAATCCATGGATTTCCTCTTGATATTGTTTCAGATAGAGGGGTACAATTCGTTTCTCGATTTTGGAGGTCACTTTGTAAACATTTTGGTACTACTATATCTCTCTCTACTTCTCACCACCCACAATCGAATGGTCAGACTGAAAGAGTAAACCAGTGTCTTGAAACATATCTTAGACATTATGTGGATCATTATCATTCTAACTGGACTTCTTACCTTCCTTTGGCTGAATTGGCCCATAATGCCCGGTACAATTCCTCCCTTCAGACTTCTCCTTTTCATGCAGCTTACGGATATCAGCCTAGGACGTTCCCTTTGCATACTTCCTCCACAGTGAATCCTGCTTCTGATCTTACAGCCCGAAGATTAACTCGACATTGGCAGAAGATACATCGTATTCTTTCTGTAACTTCTAGACGTTACAAGTTCTTTTCGGATCTTCGACGGAAAAAGGCTCCCAAATATCGCCCTGGTGATAAAGTTTGGATTTCCTCTCGATTTCTTCGCCTGAAACAACCTTCTAACAAATTGGGACCACGATATGTGGGTCCTTTCCGAATACTGGGTCAGGTATGTTCCACTGCTTATCGGGTAGCTTTACCCAAGTCTCTCAAAGTCCATCCGGTATTCCATGTTTCTCTTTTAAAACCTGTGATGATTAACAGGTATTCTAAGCCTTTTTCTAAACCTCCACCGTTATTGGTGCATGGACATCCTGAGTTTGAGATCAGCCATATTCTAGATTCCAAATTGCGGGGCAAGAAATTGTATTATCTCATTCATTGGAAGGGTTATCCAGTCACGGAACGTTCTTGGGAACCTGCTCATCAAGTAAATGCTCCAATATTGGTCAAGACCTTCCACAAGACTCATCCTGATAGACCTGGTCCTGTCCCCCGGAGGGGCCCTTGAGGAGGGGGTGCTGTCATGAGCGCTTCCGTTCATCGCCGTGTCGCCGCGGCTCCCGGAACTCCTCTGTGTCTCTGACGTCATGTTGCTTAGCAACATGACGCTTTCTCTCACACCCCTCTGATGACGGTTACGCTCCTGCCCTTTAAATCTCGGCGGGAGATCTGAATCTGGGCCCGTTTGTTTGTTTCCCTGGATTGTGAGTACCATATCAGTTTTATTCTTCTGTGTACCGACTTCTGCCTGCCTGACCAAGCCTCTTGCCTAATCCCTACTTGCTGATATTTGGACATTGACTTCTGCCTGCCTGACCTTGCCTGTAGCTATTACCCTTTTGCTGACACTTGGATGCCGACTTCTGCTTGCCTGACCCTGTCTTTTGCCTATACCTTTTGCTGATATTTGGATGCCGACTTCTGCCTGCCTGACCTTGCTTTGGCCTTTACCTTTAAACCTATTCTTTGTTAAACAAGACCTGCTTAAAGGGACATTTTACTTTTACAAGCTGCAAAAGAGAACTTTGCCTTTCTGTTTGTTATACACCTGCTTAAAAGGGACATTTACTTTTACAAGCTGCAAAAGAGAACTTTGCCTTTCTGTTTGTTATACACCTGCTTAAAAGGGACATTTACTTTTACAAGCTGCAAAAGAGAACTTTGCCTTTCTGTTTGTTATAAACCTGCTTAAAGGGACATTATACTTTTACAAGCTGCAAAAGAGAACTTTGCCTTTCTGTTTGTTATACACCTGCTTAAAAGGGACATTTACTTTTACAAGCTGCAAAAGAGAACTTTGCCTTTCTGTTTGTTATAAACCTGCTTAAAGGGACATTATACTTTTACAAGCTGCAAAAGAGAACTTTTCCTTTGTTTTACAAGCCTGCTAAAGAGGACCTTTTTCAGAAGCTTCAAAGTAAGAGCATTTCCTTTTTGTTCTTTGTACTACTTAAAGGGACGTTTTATCCTTTGTGGCTTTCCTGCATTCTGGAACAATATTCATTTTTGTTATCTTCTAATCTGCTTCCTGAGTGGGTCACGTCCTGGATATTTCTCAGTGTGCTAGCGTGTGCTTTCAATTCACGCTAGCAGTTGGGTTACATCCCGGATTGATTCCAGAGCGGCTGACAATACCTTTTCAAAGCTGCTTCAAAACAGGTCGCAAGGGTAGTCTTGGATGGTGTGAGGGACCCCTGAAGTAAAAGGAAAAAAACACAAAACAAAGCCGCAGAACAACCACCGGAGTCCATTAAAGCAGACTTGTTAAGGGACTTAACAACTGATAAATATATATTTATCTAAATTCATTGCAGTTTGATGAGTAAGATAAATTCTCCACTGAATTATGTCTTGCAAATACTTAACAGTCTATGGCAGCAGATTAGCAAAGTGTTTAATACTTAAGTGTTAAGTAACACAGCATTAACCATAGGCAGCCTGTTTCGCTATACTGGGACTCAGTCTCACTCAGATCAATATGGTTGATGCTGATGTACTTGAGTATTTTATATTTTGCTATAGGGCTGCCTTTCAGATTGATAAGTGTATACTGTATGTTGTTTGCTCTACTTAATTCAGTGGAGAGATGATGAGCCCCAAAGAGGCCAAACAGGCTGTCTATGGTTGGTGTTGTTGTTTGATTCAAGTATTCATTTTACCACTGGAAAGTGGGAGGATGAGAAATGGTGTTATCAGCCACAGAACTAGCAAAAACTCTTAAAGGGACATTAAACCCAATTTTTTTCTTTAATTATTCAGATAGAGAATACAATTGTAAACAACATTCCAATTTACTTCTATTATCTAACTTGCTTCATTCTTTAGATATCACTTGTTTAAGAAATACCAATGCACATGGGTGAGCCAATCACACGAGGCATCTATGTGCAGCCACCAATCAGCAGCTTCTATCTAGATATGCTTTTCAGCAAATAATATCAAGAGAATGAAGCAAATTAGATAATAGAAGTAAATTAGAAAGTTGTTTAAAATTGCATGCTCTAAATGAATCATGAAAGAAAAAAATTTGGGTTTAATGTCCCTTTAAGGCTTAAATCAATGCTTGAGTCAAATAACATAACACCTACACCATACTGATGAGCCCCAAAAAGGGCGAAACAACCTGTCTATAGCTTGTGTTGATAAAGGTTTCATATATGCAGTTTAACTCAATCCTTATCCCTTATTGCATGAGAATAACATTTTCTATGCTGGATTTGTGAACAAGACTAATATAAATAGACTGACAAACAACAAAATTCGTTTTAAAGTGCCATAAAACAGGTTACCATTATTTTCATCATATGTTATAATTTACTATAATTTTTTTTATATAATATGATGAAAAAATGGAAAAAACACTTTTTCTAACTTTGACCCCCAAAATCTGTTACACATCTACAACTACCAAAACACACTAAATTTTGTCCTGAGTTTAGAAATACCCAATGTTTACATGTTCTTTGCTTTTTTTGCAAGTTATAGGGCAATAAGTACAAGTAGCACTTTGCTATTTCCAAACCATTTTTTTTTAAATTTGTATGTCACATTTTATCACTGATATCTGTCAGGAATCCCTGAATAATCCTTTACATGTTTATAAATTTTTTTAGATGACAACCCAAGTATTGATCTAGGTCCATTGTGGTATATTTCATGCCACCATTTCCCCGCCAAATGTGATCAAATGAAAAAAAATTGTTAACTTTTTCACTAACTTTTTCAATAACTTTAGGTTTCTCACAGAAATTATTTACAAACAGCTTGTGCAATTATGGCACAAATGGTTGTAAATGCTTCTCTAGGATCCCCTTTGTTCACAAATAGCAGACATTTATGGCTTTACAATTACTTTTTGGTAATGAGAAGGCCACTAAATGCCGCTGCGCACCACATTTGTATTATGCTCAGCAGTGAAGGGGTTAATTAGGGAGCTTGTAGGGAGCATGTAGGGTTCATTTTAGCATTAGTGTAGTCTAGTAAACAACCCAAAGTATTGATCTAGGCACATTTTGGTATATTTCATGCCACCATTTCACCACCAAATGCGATCAAATAACATAAAAATCACTAACTTTTTCACTAACTTTAGGATTCTTACAGAAATTATTTACAAACAGCTTGTGCAATTATGGCACAAATGGTTGTAAATGCTTCTCTGGGATCCCCTTTGTTCACAAATAGCAGACATACTGGGAACCAGAGAATTCTTTTCTAAGTTTATCTTCCATCCATGAGATCGAAGAAGAAGAAAAGCTCTTGAATAGTCTTCTGCCAGCCGGCAGGACGGAACCTGGATCAGGATGTTGTCCAAGTATGGTACTACTGCAATACCTCTGGATCTCTCCACCGTGAGCAGAGCCCCCAGGACCTTCGTAAAGACTCTTGGGGCAGTAGCCAGACCAAAATGAAGAGCGACAAACTGGAAGTGCTGGTCTAGAAAAGCGAATCTTAAGAACTTGAAGTGATCCTTGTGTATTGGCACATGAAGGTAAGCATCCTTCAAGTCTAACATAGCCATGAACTGTCCCTCTTGAACTAAGGGCAGAATAGACCTTATCGTCTCCATCTTGAACTATGGGACCAACAGGAACTTGTTTAAGCACTTTAGGTCTAGAATCGGGTGTAACATACCCTCCTTCTTTGGGACCACAAAAAGGTTTGAGTAGTACCCCAGACCTCTCTCTGTTAGAGGTACCGGCACAATAACTCCCAGGGAGCAGAGATCCCTCACGCACCCTAGAAAAGCTTCTCATTTTTCTGGTCTTGAAGACAGGTTTGATAAGAGGAATCTGCCCCTGGATGGATCAGATTTGAAACCTATCCTGTAACCCTGAGCGATGACCTCCAGAACCCAAGGGTCTTGCACGTCCCCCAGCCAAGCCTCCACAAAGAGTAATAGTCTGCCCCCAACACAACAGGAAACATCTTTTTAAAAATAGGGGACGGAGAAAAGGCTACCCCTGGTTTCTCCCATTCCTGAGAAATAATCTCCATAGTACGGTCTGGCACAGGAAAAACATCTGAAGAGGAAGGAACATCAAAGTAACTATTGAGTTTACTAGATTTCTTAGTAGTGACAATGACAGGGGTATCGGAGTCATCTAAAGTAGCCAAAACTTCCTTTAACAGTACTCAAAGGTGTTCAAGCTTAAATCTGAAGGATACCACTTCAGTTTAAGAAGACGGAATTATAGTGTCCGAATCTGAGATTTCACGTATCAGATTTATGAGAAAGGGCAACTTGGGTAGCAAATCTTGGAACACCAACCTTACTATCTAAATCTCTAGATTTCCTCTTACGTTTTCCCTGTAACCTTGGAATTGCAGCTAATGCGGCAGATACTGCAGAAGATACGTGGGCAGCAATTTCTGCTTTCAAATATACCACACTAGGAGTTATAGAGGAACCGCAGGGCACTGCATGTGACGCCATTGAGGTTTGGTACGTTACAGGAGAATGCTGAGGTATTACCTGAACAGCATCATCCTGAGAGACATTAGGCTCAACACAAAAAAAAAATCTTTATTTTGCAAGGTCTTCTTGACATAAAATTGCATGAGGGAAGCAATTTGCGCTTCTGAGCACAAAAGGCAAGAATTCATCTGAGCAGGATCCTGCTCCATATCAGACATTTTGTCTTTAAATCTGTTGAACTCCAAAAACAGTTTATTTCAAAATAAATAACCTTTAAAATAAAAATAAATAGTGCACTCTTTATTCTGCAAACCACAGCTTATAGCATCAGACCCCAGCAAAAAATAATAAACAAGTACTAGAGTGAAGATACACTCCTTACGACCCCCTCAGGACACTTTACACCTCAGTCTCGACTGAGGCGCCTACTTGCTCCAAAACCGAGAACCGGATGAAAACAGCTTAGAAGATTGCAGCTCCATGCCGCTTACTGACCTCTGTCAGCAAACACCCCTCTGAAGTACCAGAAGCCGTTCACGTGACCGGACTCGACTACTGCGCCACAGGAAGGCGCGAAAAAGCTACTTCCTGGTACGCTGCGTATCAGATCAGAGAAAAACGGAGCCCAATACTGTCCGGATCTGTCTCATGCCGACAGAAAGAAAAAGCCATTGAGCCACAGACATGTAGCAAATATAACAGACTCTGATATACTGCATTTGACTGCAAAGATGCAAAACGCCTAAGATCTGTGTGCAAACATCAAACACACAATACACTCTCAGTCCCTCAGGACTTTAACAAAATAAAAACCTCTCAAGGAATAAAAATAGCCCCTAAACCTAAGTCTAACCCTAACCCTAACACACCCCTAACTTAAATCTAATTTAAATAAATATAAATAAAATTACTATAATTAACTAAATTATTCCTATTTAAAACTAAATACTTACCTATAAAATAAACCCTAAGATAGCTACAATATAACTAATAGTTACATTGTAACTAGCTTAGGGTTTATTTTTATTTTACAGGCAACTTTGTATTTATTTTAACTAGGTACAATAGTTATTAAATAGTTATTTACTATTTAATAGCTACCTAGCTAAAACAAATACAAATATACCTGTAAAATAAAACCTAACCTAAGTTAGGGGTTAAAACAATTATTAGGTAGTTTGCAATGTTGGGGTTTGGCGGTTTAGGGGTTAATACATTTATTAGGTAGTTTGTGATGCTGGGGTTGGCGGATTTAGAGGTTAATAGTTTTATTAGGTAGGTTGCAATGTGGGTGAATGGCGGATTAGGGGTTAATGGTTTAATTAGGCATATCGCGATGTGGAGGATTGGCGGATTAGGGGTTAATATACTGTCAGCTAGAGTTTTCAGCGATATAGGGAAATTAACGAGCGCCACAAAATCGTAGTTAATTCACCTCCCTATAGCGCTGCTATTACAAGTTTTTAAAAACCCGGCTTGCGTGGGCGATATGGTGGCGTTGAGCTCCATACCTCACCCAAATACAAGCAGTGTTTTGACGTGCTCGTGCACGATTTCCTCATAGACAATAATGAGGAGAGCCTGCAAAAAAAAAGCCTAACACCTGCGATCACGGAAAAAAAAGCTCCGTAACGCAGCCCCATTGATGTCTATGGGGAAAGAAAAAGTTACATTTAAACCCAACACCCTAACATAAAAACCATGTCTAAACACCCCTAATCTGCCACCCCCGACATCGCCGACGCCTGCCTACAGTAATTAACCCCTAATCTTCTGCCCCTAACATCGCTGCCACCTAAATAAAACTATTAACCCCTAATCTGCCGCTCCCGATATCGCCACCACCTAAATACACTTATTAATCCCTAATCTGCCGCTCCTGATATCGCCGCCACTATACTAAAGTTATTAACCCCTAAACCTCTGGCCTCCCACATCACTAACACTAAATAAATATATTAACCCCTAAACCTAACCCTAACCCTAAGTTTAACCCTAACCCCCCTAACTTAAATATAATTAAAATAAATCTAAATTAAATTTACAATTATTACCTAAATAATTTATATTTAAAACTAAATACTTACCTGTAAAAAAAACATAAGCTAGCTACAAAATAAATAATAGTTACATTGTAGCTATCTAAGGTTTTATTTTTATTTCACAGGTAAGTCTGTATTTATTTTAACTAGGTAGACTAGTTAGTAAATAGTTATTAACTATTTACTAACTACCTAGCTAAAATAAATACAAAGTTACCTGTAAAATAAAACCGAACCTGCCTTATAATAAAACCTAACATTACAATCAAATCAAATAAATTCAATTAATAAAATACAATTATCTAAATAAAAAGAATAAAAAAACTAAATTACACAAAATAAAAAACTAAATGACCAAAAATAGAAACAAATTACTCTTAATCTAATAGCCCTATCTAAATAAAAAAGCCCCCCAAAATAAAAAAACCCCTAGCCTACACTAAACTACCACCCAATAAACCCTTAAAAAACCTAACACTAACTCCCAACGATCCACTTACAGTTTTTGAAGACCGGACATCCATCCTCATCCGCGGAGCATCCTCTTCTTCCGATGGTCGCTGAAGAATGAAGTTTCCCTTTACAGGGACACTCAGGATATATTACATTTTCATGATTAAGATACAGCATGTAATTTTAAACAACTTTCCAATTTACTTCCATTAAAACAAAATGTGCACAGTCTTTTATATTTACAATTTTTGAGTCACCAGATCCTACTGAGCATGTGCAAGAATTCACAGAATATACGTATATGCATTTGTGATTGGTTAATTGCTATCACATGGTACAAGGGGAGAGGAAATATACATAACTTTGAAATTTGTTATAAAAAAATCTACTACTCATTTGAAGATCAGACTAAGTGCTATTGAATTGTCTTGTTATCTTGCATTGTTGATTATGCAAATCTAATGTGTTGACTGGTCCTTTAAGTGACGTCATCCAAGATGGCATCCCTTACATTCCGATTGCCTGATAGAATTCTATCAGCCAATAGGAATTAAAGGGGAAAAACTCCTATTGCCTATTGCAATCAGCCAATAGGATTGAACTTTCATCATATTGACTGATCCAATCAGCCAACAGGATTGAGCTTGCATTCTATTGGCTATTCCAATCAGCCAATAGAATGCAAGCCCAATCCTATTTGCTGATTGCAACAGTCATTAGGATTTTGTCTCCATTAATTCCTATTGGCTGATAGAATTCTATCAGCCAATCGGAATGTAAGGGACGCCATCTTGAATGACATCACTTAAAGGGAAACTTCATTCTTCAGCGACCATCGGAAGAAGAGGATGCTCCGCGCAGGATGTCTTGAAGATGGACCCGCTCCGCGCCGGATGGATGAAGATAGAAGATTCCGTCTAGATGAAGACTTCTGCCCGCTTGGATGAAGACTTCTGCCGGCTTAGTGTTAGTTTTTTTTTAGTTCACAGGTAAGTTTGTATTTATTTTAACTAGGTAGATTAGTTAGTAAATAGTTATTAACTATTTACTAACTACCTAGCTAAAATAAATACAATTATATTAATTAAGTTAGGGGGTGTTAGGGTTACGTTAGGGTTAGGTTTAATCTTGAATTACATCACTTAAAGGGAAACTTCATTCTTCAGCGACCATCGGAAGAAGAGGATGCTCCGCGCAGGATGTCTTGAAGATGGACCCGCTCCACGCCGGATGGATGAAGATAGAAGATGCCATCTGGATGAAGACTTCTGCCCGCTTGGATGAAGACTTCAGCCGCCTGGATGAGGATGGATGTCCGGTCTTCGAAAACTGTAAGTGAATCGTCGGGGGTTAGTGTTAGTTTTTTTTTTTAACTTTATTTGTATTTATTTTAACTAGGTAGATTAGTTAGTAAATAGTTATTAACTATTTACTAACTACCTAGCTAAAATAAATACAATTACATTCATTAAGTTAGGGGGTGTTAGGGTTAGACTTAGGCTTAGGGTTACGTTAGGGTTAGGTTTAGGGGTTAATATATTTATGTAGTGATGTGGGAGGCCAGAGGTTTAGGGGTTAATAGTTTATTTTAGTATATTTCGTTGTGGGGTGCTTGCGGTTTAGTGGTTAATAGGTTTATTATTGCAGCGGTGTTGGCGGACGGCAGATTAGGGGTTAATACTGTGTTTGCAAAGCGGGAGGGCGGCGGTTTAGGGGTTAATAGGTTTATTATAGTGGTGACGATGTTGGGGAGCGGCGGAATAGGGGTTAATACACTTTTTTAAGTGGCGGCGATGTCCGGAGCGGCAGATTCGGGGTTAATATATTTATTATAGTGTTTGCGATGCAGGAGGGCCTTGGTTTAGGGGTTAATAGGTAGTTTATGGGTGTTAGTGTACTTTTTAACAGTTTAGTTATGAGTTTTATGCTACAGATTTGTAACGTAAAACTCATAGCTACTGACTTTAGATGGCGGTACAGATCTTGTCATTTTAGGCTGTACCGCTCACTTTTGGCCTCACAGCAAAACTCGTAATACCGGCGCTATGGGAGTCCCATCGAAAAATAACTTTTTTAAAAGCGCTGTAGTGATGTTGCGTGATGGCCAAAAAGGTGTGCGGTACACCTATACCTACAAGACTTGTAATAGCGGCGTTAGGGAAAAAGCATCGTTATGAAGCATAACGATGCTTTTTCACTCATAACGCAAAACTTGTAATCTAACTGTTTATTAGTTATTGCTAAGTCCTTGCGCTGAATATGTGAAACCAACTTGCGATGAGGTTCTATGTTAGCTTATGGGAGTAAAATAAGCGGGCGACAGGTGAAATATACACGCCGCATTTATATGCGGCGCCGTATATGTGATAGAAAACCCGGACTAAACACCGGCGTCTCTGGCTTTTGCAGGCAACGCCACATATGTAATCTCGCCCAAAGTGTCTTAGTAAATTCAGCAGAGGGGGCTGTTACTAGTGATGTTCCTAAGGGGCCAGTTCTGGGGCCTGTTTTGTTTTACATATTTATCAGATATATCAGCAAAGGGCTACAGAGGAAGGTATGTCTGTTTGTAGATGATACAAAAATTTGTAATAGAGTAGATGTTCCAGTGGGGGTAGACAAAATAAGAAGTGATATACAACAATTGGAGGATTGGGCAAATGACTGGGATCTAAAGTTTAACACAGCAAAGTGTAAAATTATGCAATTAGGGAAGAAAAATCCAAATGTTAATTACAGACTCAATGACACTTTATTGACTGTTACAAATGAGGAACGGGACTTGGGAATTATTATTTCAGATGAATTAAAATTTAGTAAACAATGTAGTCGTGCAGCAAGTAAGGCCAGTAGAATTTTTGGATGTATTGGTAGAGGTATTTGCAGCAGAAATAATAAGGTTCTTATGCGCCTTTACAGATCATTAGTTAGGCCTCATCTTGAGTATTGTGTGCAGTTCTGGAGGCCATATCTTCAGAAGGATATAAATAAACTGTAATCTGTGCAAAGCAGGGCTAACAAAATAGTACATGTTCTAAAAAATAAAACATACCAGGAGAGACTCAATGACCTAAATATGTATAGCTTAGGGGAGAGAAGGGAACGAGGTGATATGATAGCAACTTTCAAATATATTAAAGGGCTTAGTAAAACTGAGGCTGTATTTTCCATTAAAAGGACAATTCAAGAACAAGGGGTCATGATCTCAAGCTGAAGGGCAGTAATTTGAGGAAGCTTCTTTAGATAAAGGGTGAGTGATTCATGGAATAAACTTCCACAAGAGGTAGTAATGACAAACACTGTGGGGGGATTTAAGAATGCCTGGGACAAGCATAAGGCTCTCCTACAAACTAGATACGTTTATACAGTTAGGAAAATTCAGCAGACTTGCTGGGCCTATGGCTCTTATCTGCCGTCAATATCTATGTTTCTATGTGTAAATATGTATTAATGAATAAATAGAGCATATTACGTTAAATGCAGAACATTGGAATGTGAAATATTCATATTTTCATGTTGGGTTGGCGCAAATGAGAATATGCAATCGTGTTTGGGTGAGAGTGGGGTGTTAGTTTTTTTCCTCTATTGACTTCTATGGAGGAATATGTGAACGAGCACACAATATTCTAACTTCGGATTTTTTCGCTTTTCCGGTTACCGCCAGAGTGAAAACAGTTTACTCATAACACGAGCGCAACCCGATGAGCACAAAAACTTACTTCAAGTGCAATTAACGTTCAAGCGGAAATGTTACTTTGCCCTCCACTCGTAATCTGGCCCTTAGTGTTTAATGTCCCTTTAAAGGGTTACAAGTGTATGTTCTATCTGAACCATAAAAAAATGTGCTTTTCCTGTCCCTTTAAGCCTCTGTTTTTCACTTCATCTCTTCTGCTTGTGCACACGCTTCAGTCATGTCAGTGTCACATCTCCTCTATATCTATTGTAAATTCACTTCTAATATGAAATGTAGTTTGTTCTCTTAGTGTCCTCTGCTTAAGTAAATATGTACATATGCTCAGCTGTATCCATATAATACTGGCACTACTGGGAATACTGCACTTATAGCCCTTTAATACAGGGTAACTCATCAAGCTCCTTATCACCTCCTTCACCCCCTCTCAAGCATATAATTAGTATAGGAAAAATAATATCTACATATTCTCAGCAGTATCAATACAATACTGGGAGCTAGCTGGTGATTGGTGGCTACACACATTTGCCTTTTGTCATTGGCTCACCAGTAGTGCTCAGCTAGCTCCCAGTAGTGCGCTGCTACAGGTAAGATGACTTTAACTATGTGTTTAATCCCTTTGCATGATTTAAACACATACAGCTAGATTACAAGTCTGTGCGTTCGCCTTTTAATGCTGAAAATATGGCATTTTCAGCGTTAAAACCGCACAGCAGCCATTA
Source organism: Bombina bombina (assembly GCF_027579735.1). Taxonomy (NCBI): domain Eukaryota; kingdom Metazoa; phylum Chordata; class Amphibia; order Anura; family Bombinatoridae; genus Bombina; species Bombina bombina. The sequence goes on from NC_069510.1 coordinate 63,216,046, forward strand.
CAAGTCTTGTCGACATAGCTGTACCGCAAGCCTTTTAGCCTGTAACGCAACGTCAGTACCGCACTCGGAAAAATTACGTTTTTTCATGGGATTTCCATAGCGCTGTTATTACAAGTTTTTCTGGGAGGCTAAAAAGCTAGCGTTACACCCTATAACGACAAGATCTGTACCCCTAAAATAAAGTTATTAAGCCCTACACCGCCGCCACTATAATAAACCTATTAACTCCTAAACCTAAAGCCCCCACAACGAAATATACTAAATTAAAATATTAACCCCTAAACCGAAAGCCCCCATATCGCAATAAACTAATTTAAACTAGTAACCCCTTAATCTAATTTCTCCTAACTTTATATTAAAATTACAATTTCCCTTTCTTAAATTAAATTAAAACTTACCTGTCAAATTAAAAAACTAAGTGTAAACTAACAATTAAACTAATATAACGTAAACTAAAATTAAACAAACTACCAATTAAAATAAACTAAACTACACATTAAAAAAATCCTAACACTACTCTAAAAATTACAAAGTATATAATTACAAAAATAAAAAATACTAAATTACAAAAAATAACAAACACTAAATTACGGAAAATAACAAACGAAATGATCAAAAATAAAAAAGAATTACACCTAATCTAATAGCCTTATCAAAATAAAAAATCCCACCCAAAATAAAAAAAAACCTAGCCTACAATAAACTACCAATAGCCCTTAAAAGGGCCTTTTGTGGGGCATTAACCAAAAAAAGATATCAGCTATTTTCCATGAAAAAAAATACAAAGACCCCCCAACAGTAAAACCCACCACCAAACCAACCCCCCAAAATAAAAAACCTAATTCTAAAAAACCTAAGCTACCCATTGCCCTGAAAAGGGCATTTGTATGGGCATTGCCCTTAAAAGGGCATTTAGGGGGGCGTGTCCAAGCAGCGGCTCTGACCGGCCGCATTTTTCTTGTGCTTCAGGTGATAAAGTGATAATCCGCTGGTTATCATAACCATTTTACAGCACAAAGAACAATTTGCAACTGGTTTTGTAATTGATAACATGTACTACTTCTACTTATCTCCTATTTGGCTGTGTTTATGAACCGGGAGCCAGAACTGGACGACTGAGGCCTGGTGCGGCGGCACTCTAACAGGCAGCGCTACCCCCCTGGGAAGCTGGGGTTACTTGACTGGAGCTGGACACAGCTAGGGGACAAACCAGCTAATCAACACTGCATAGACATCGGACACTGAATTATATCTCCGCATACCCTATTGCATTTACGCAACATCACAGCAGCTAATAACAGCTAATGGCAGCCATGTGGTATGACACCATAACTGAAAACATGGACAATTCCTTCAAAAAACTAGAGGATATGCTTCAAGCCTTGATCGACAAAGCGCCTACAGAAAGGGACATACAGGCTCTGGCAGATAAAATTGGGCAGCCGGTAAATAATGACATACCAATGTTACTTCGGTTAGCAGGCAAGACAGAAACACAATTACCATCGGAAGAGAGCGCGCACCAACGCATAACAGGAGCGGTGTCAGCGCAAGCACACAAGCTTAGTAATAGAGAAGAGTATGTCCGGCAGTTGAATAGAGTCTCATACCTGTTATATCCTTTAACAAAAATAAGGAGAAAAAGCAACGTCAAGTATTCTAAAATGGCGTCCACAGCTGAATTAAATCAATGTATGGTCACGACTCCCTCAGATGCCACGACAACTACTAAAGCGAAGAAGAGTTCCACACAGCCATACACGGCATCAGCATCAAAGTTCTTCAAACGATCGCAATGGTCACTGAGATTGGATTCTCATATTGCCCAGCTCTGGGAACATGAAGGGGACTTTCGGAGAATAAGGAAAACAGAGACTATGAACCTTTGTGCCGACAACATACCACTGACTAACAATTTAGATTTCAAACAGCAAGCTAATTTATCTGATACATTGCCAGCCCAAACTTCAAGTGATAGCTTACCCAAGACTCAAACACCCTACATTGTAAAGAATCCCGATAAGCTTCTTCAACATGCGGATACTGGTTTGCTGTTCCAGGGAGATTCAGTGGAGAACTTTTTGGAGAAGAGATTAATTGAGCTGAAGTCTTTCTCGGGTGGATAGAGTGAAATGAATAAACTTTACATACTCTGACTTCAGTCATTATAAAAGACTCAGCGCTGCTATCGTTCTCAGGTTTTCTATAATGTTCTGTTTATAGCAAGAAATAATGATTGATGCTGTTGTTATTGGTCTAATTTTTTGTGATTTTAGTGTTTTTTATTTTTTGTAATTTTATGTTCTAGTGTAAGGTAGCTTAGGTTTTATTCCACAGGTAAGTATGTATTTAGTTTTAACTAGGTATTATTTAGTTAATAATTGTAACTTTAATTTAACTCTATTGTAATTATCTTAAAGTTAGGGGGTGTTAGGGTTAGGTGTAGATTTAGGGGTAGGTGTAGCGGTTAATAGTTTAATTTAGATTTTTGCAATGTGGGGGGCTAGCGGTTTAGGGGTTAATAGATTTATTTAGTGGTAGTGATATGGGAGGTGTTAATAACTTTATTTAGTTGCGGCGATGTCGGGGAGCTGCGGAATAGGGGTTAATAGATTTATTATAGTGTGGGCGATGTTGGGGCGCAGGGGAATAGGGGTTAATAACTTTAGTATAGTGGCAGCTATATTGGGAGCGGCAGATTAGGGGTTAAAAGCTTTATTTAGGTGGCAGGCGGTATCGGGGCGGCAGATTAGGGGTTAATAAGTTTATGTAGGTGGCAGCAATGTCAGTGGGGGGCAGATTAGGGGTGTTTAGATGTGGGGTTTATGTCAGGGTATTAGGTTTAAACGTTATTTTTTTTTTCACCATAGACATCAATGGAACTGTGTTACGGAGCTTTTCTTACCGAGATCGCAGGTGTGACTTTTTTCTGACCCGCTCTCCCCATTGATGTCTATGGGGAAAGCGTGCACGAGCACGTCAAAACAGCGCTTGTTTTTGGTGTGTAATGAAGCTCAAAGCAACCATATCGCCCGCACAAGCCCGGTTTTTAAAAACTTGTAATGGCTGCGTTATAGGGGATTAAATAAAGCAACTTTTGTTGTGTTCGTTAATTTCCCTATAGCGCGCATAACTCATAATCTAGCTGAATGTCATTTGCAAGCAACAGTGCAATAATAAATGTGCTAACATATTATAACATTTTCTTTTTGCACTTATAGCCCTTTAATACAGGGTAACTCATTATCACCTCCTTCACCCCCTCTCAAGCATATAATTGCTATAGGAAAAATACCTTTACAGCAAGTACCAAAATAAGCAAGGGTTAGATTATTAACCCTTTAGCATCTGTAGAGCAGGGCACCACAAAGCACCCTAGTTTATATAGATGTTACACAGACTGACAATATACAGTGATATTACCTGATTATGTTTAACCTGTTCACTACTGTCTGGGGACTGCTGGGATGGAGCACAATATATGTAGATATAGTGAGAATAATTATTTGTACAGTCTGTGAATTCCAGTCTCAGCACATGAAGAGTCTGATATCTTAAGCCCCTGCTAAGCAAAGGCTCAGGATATAAATGGGGGAAATAAAGATGTTGTGCAACACTATAGAGATGTCTGTCTCATCACACATTCTACCCTCCCTGGTATTAGACATCACATCTCATTTATCTACCTGACTACACATTGCTAACCTTCAGTATAACAGCACATAACAGATAAGCTTTGAGACAAAAACAACTTACATACAGCAAACAATGAGATTGGTAATGACCATAGATTAAAATCAAAGCCACAGTGACCTCTGTGGTGGGAGTATAGAACTGCACACATTAATATTAAAGGGACAGTCAACACTAAAATTATATTTACCTCAATCTGTTTATTGCCCCCACATGAAACTGTTCATATCACTGCACCACACGTAACACTTCGTCTTATGCTACATATTTGAAAAAGATTACCATATTTGAAAATGGCCGTCAATCTCACCCCTATCACTTCTTCACCAATTACAATATTTTATGTCTGCCAATCACATGCGTCTCCATGGTAAAACATCTTGGGAAGGCGGCTTAAGCGAGCGCATGCGCAGTTTGACTGTAGTGATTAACTGTACCCGGAACCTTTCTTTCTACCAACGGACTTTTTAAGAAACAGTACCCGCGTAAACAGATTGTGCATAATGGCACAGAGCAAGGCAAGGGCCGAAAATGAAATAATAAAGATGTTAATGATTTTTTTTGTATAACTAGGCGATAAGCCTGCCCAGAGGGCGCAGTCTATGTTTAAAAAATACAACCCCCCAAGCTACAGTTACAAAAAAAAATACAGAAAAAAATAAACAAAGCTATCCAAAATAATAAAATTAAACCTAAACTAATACCCCTATAAAAATAAACACCCCCTAATCTAATACTAAACTACCAATAGCCCTAAGTTAAACAGCTCTTTTACCACTAAAAAATACTAAGTCCCCCTTAACAGTAAAAAAAAACTTCACCCACCAAACCCTAAAATAAAATAAAAAACTAACACTAAAAAAACTAAACTAACAATTGCCCTTAAAGGGGCAATTGTATGGGCATTGCCCATAAAAGGGCATTTAGCTCTTTTACTGTCTTTAAAAGGACAATCAGCTCTTTTTCAAGCCCAAAAAAACCCTAATCGTAAAAAAAAACACCCCAAAAATGAAAATAAAAAAGCCTAAACTTAAAGGGCCATGATACCCACATTTTTTCTTTCATGATTTAGAAAGATAATGCATTTTAAACATCTTTCTAATTTACTTCTATTATCTAATTTGTTTTATTCTCTTGATATTCTTTGCTGAAAAGCATATCTAGATATGCTCAGTAGCTGCTGATTGGTTGCTGCACAAAAAAGCCTCATGTGATTGGCTCACCCATGTGCATTGCTTTTTCTTCAAATAAGGATATCTAAAAAATGAAGCAAAATAAATAATAGAAGTAAATTGTAATGTTGTTTAAATTTGTATGTTCTATCTGAATCATGAAAGAAAGATTTTGGGTTTAGTGGCCCTTTAAGCCCCAAATAGGTACTCACTGTTTCTGAAGTCCGGTGGAGAAGGTCTTCTTCCAGACAGATCAATCATCTTCTATCTTCATCCGGAGTGAAGGCGGCGCGGAGCGGAGGTGTGAAGCTGTGTTCCAGATGCCTGGATCCTCAGTGGCGGTCCTCGGCGGCGGCGGTTCTCAGCAGCATGGAGGCTCCTCTTCATCCGATGTCGGTCGTTGACTGAATATTGAATGCAAGGTACCGCATTCAATTTGGGGTACCTTGCATTCCTATTGGCTGAAATTTTTAAATCAGCCAATAGGATTAGAGCTACTGAAATCCTATTGGCTGTTCAAATCAGCCTATAAGATTTCAGTAGCTCTCATCCTATTGGCTGATTTTGAAAATTTCAGCCAATAGGAATGCAAGGTACTCCAATAAATATGGGGTACCTTGCATTCAATCTTCAGTGTGCGGAGGATGATCTCTTGAAGAGGAACCTACACACCACCGCTGATGACCGACGCTGAGGATCGCCAAATCTGGGAAGACCACTCCGGACCTCCGCTCTGCGCCGCATTCGCTGTAGATGAAGATGATGGACCCGCCTGGAAGAAGACCTTCTTCGCCGGACTTCAGGAACCGTGAGTACCTATTTGGGGCTTATTGTTAGGCTTTATTTTATTTGGGCAATTTAAAAAGAGCTGAATGCCCTTTTAAGTGCAGTAAAAAAGAGCTGAATGCCCTTTTAAGGGCAATGCCCATACAAATGCCCCTTTAGGAGCAATGGGTAGTTTAGGTTTTTTAGTGTTAGGTTTTTTATTTTGGGGGGTTTGGTGGGTGGGGGGTTTTACTGTTAGAGGGGGACTTAGTATTTTTTTTAAGGAAAAGAGCTGTTTAACTTGGGGCAATGCCCTACAAAAAGTCCTTTTAAGGGCTATTGGTAGTTTATTCTTAGATTAGGGGGTGTTTTTATTTGGGGGGGCTTTTTTCATAGGGGTTAAGTTTATTTATTTTTTATTTTGGATAATGTGGTTTATTATTTTTTGTAATGTTAGCCTTTTTTTTATTTTTTTTTATCTTTCTTTATTAAACAATAGTGTATAGTACATAGTTTGGGCACAGTTTCGCAAAAATCACCTTGCAGGGTAAAATATATATAACAGTACAACAGTATACGGCATCTCTTTCCCTGCCTTTTTGCCCATACAATAATCTACACAAAGGCCTTAAATCTATTATAACATAAATATCCTTAAATAGCCTAAAATAGCCTTTTTTTTATTTGTGCAATTTTAGATTAATTTAATGTATAATCTTTTTTTTTTTAAAGTAATGTAATTAAGGGGTTAATTTAGGGGGTGTTAGGTTAGGAGGCTTAGTCATTAACTTAGTTATTTGCGTTGTGGGGGTTGGCGGTATAGGAGTTAATAGGTAAATGAGTTTATTGCGTTGGTGGATTTAATTTGCAATGTAGGGGAATGGCGGATTAGGGGATAATAGATGTATTAGGTAGTTTGCGATGTTAGGGTTGGTGGATTTAGGAGTTAATCATTTTATTAGGTAGTTTTATTATATATTTTTTTTCTTAATACTTCGTGCGGGCGGTTATTTTTTTTTTTCTTAATACTTCGTACGGGCGGTTAGATTTTTTTAATACTTATTGTGGGCGGTTATTTTTATTTTTGTAATACTTATTGTGGGCGGTTAGGATTATTTGAAATACTTATTGCGCGCGGTTAGGTTTTTTTGTAATACTTATTGCGGGCGGTTAGGTTTTTTTGTAATGCTCCGTTTGTCTTCGCTGCATCAAGGTGAATTCTTTTGGCTGCGCGCACAGCCAACATTCTTTTGGCTGCCTCACACTGTCTGCCAACATTTATTTGAGGATGCGTGCACAACTGCCGACGGTGACGGACTATTATTATAGTATAGATATGATCCTTGAACAATTTAAATTAAGGCTCAACTTTTTTTAACAAACATTCCCTATTAATTTAATGTCTGTATAATATAGAGGGGGGGATATAGAGGGGAGCAGTGCAGTTGAAAGCTTTGTATGTCAGAGTCAGAATTTTGTGTTTAATCCTGGAGGCAAGAGGAAGCCAGTGAAGGGATTGTCAGAGAGATGCAGCAGATGAAGAGCGACGTGTAAGGAAGATGAGCCTGGCAGAGGCATTCATTATGCATTGTAAAGGAGCTAGACGGCAGCTAGGGAGATCAGAGAGGACAGCGTTGCAGTAGTCAAGGCGGGAAAGGATGAGAGAGTGGATTAAAATCTTAGTTGTGTATTGTGTAAGGAAATGTCTAATTTTAGAGATGTTTTTAAGGTGGAAGCGGCAGGATTTAGCCAAGGCCTGAATGTGAGGAGTGAAAGAAAGATCTGAGTCAAGTGTGACCCCAAGACATCGGGCATGCGGGGTAGGGGTAATGATGGAGTTGTCAACAGTTATAGAGAGATGAGGGGTGGAGAATTTAGAATAAGGGGGGAAATAAGGAGCTCAGTTTTGGAGAGATTTAGCTTAAGGTAGTGAGAAGACATCTATGAAGTGATGTGAGAAAGACAGTTAGTGACATGGGTTAGCAAGGAAGGAGATAGGTCTGGAGCAGAGATGTAGATTTGAGTGTCGTCGGCATACAAATGATATTGAAACCGGTGGGACTTTATTAGGGAAATTAATGATGACGTGTAGATTGAGAAGAGAAGGGGACCAAGGACAGAGCCTTGCAATACCCCAACAGAAAGTAGTAACGGGACAGAGGAAGCCCCAGAGAAGGCTACACTAAAGGCACGGTTAGACAGTTAGGAAGAGAACCACAAAAGGGCTGTGTCACAAATGCCAAAGGATTGGAGGGTTTGGAACAAAAGAGGGTGATCAACAGTTTCAAAGGCTGTCGACAGATCAAGGAGGATAAGCAGAGAGAAGTGGCCTTTGGATTTTGCTGTAAGTAGGTCGTTTGTAACCTTAACAACTGCTGTCTCTGTAGAGTGATGGGGCAAAATCCAGATTGCTGTGGGTCAAGGAGGGAGTGTAATGTAAAGAAATGAGATAGGCGTGCATGTACTAGCTTTTCAACAGCTTTGAGGCAAGAGGGAGTAAGGAAATAGGGTGATAGTTGGATGGGGAGGTTGGATCGGGAGAAGGTTTTTTTGAGGATAGGAGTGACTGGTGCATGTTTTAGAGATGAGGGAAATATACCAGTGCTGAGGGAGAGGTTGAAAATGTGTGTAAGTATAGGGGTAAGGGTAGAAGAGAGGGAGGGCAGTAGCTGTGAGGGGATGGGGTCGAGGGGACAGGTAGTGAGGTGAGAGCGCAGTATAAGTGCAGAAACTTCGTCCTCAGTAACAGGGGTGAAAGAGCTAAATATATGGCTATGTGGGTTTTGGTTAGTTGCAAGCTTTTGAGGGGGTGGGAGAGCTGATTTAGTTTCTGATGGAATCGATTTTGTTATTGAAGTGGCTGGCAAAATCTTGAGCTGTCAAAGAAGTTGTATTAGGAGGTGGGGGTGGGCGGAGAAGAGAGTTGAAAGTGGAGAACAGACGTTTTGGGTTTGAAGAAAGAGTGGAGATAAGAGTAGTGAAGTAGTGTTGCTTATAAAGATTAAGGTCAGAGTAGTAGGAGTTCAAGATGAACTTGTAGTGAAGAAAGTCAGCTGAACTCTGAGGTTTTCGTCAGTTCCGCTCAGCAGTATGCGAACATTTGCGTAGGTACCGTGTCAGAGGAGAATTCCAGGGCTGAGGGTGGGTGTGTGATTTCTGAGCTATGGTAGGAGGGGCCAGATTGTCTAGGACCGATGTAAGCAGGCCTGGACTGAGTGCCGGGCATACCGGGCAAATGCACGATTGGCCTGGGCCAGTTATCTTAGCCCTGCAGCCGCCCTGCAAGGCACCGCCGCAAAACAAGAAGAGAACCTTCCTTTTCATAAATACCAGCCACCCCACCCCTTAGGCTCCCACATGCGTGCGGCAATGAAGAGGTTAACCTCCTGGCTGTGGCTGGCAGAAGACTTCAAATAATTTTTGGATGTATAACATAATTTTTAATTTTCTTTTTCAGCATCTACAAGACCTCATAACTTTAGAAGATAAATAATACTTGATAGGTTTTTACTTATACTTATAACACAATATTATCACTATATATATATATATATATATATATATATATATATATATATATATATATATATATATATATATATGAATGTGTATTATATTAATTAATAGCTTCTTTAGGGTCCTTCTTTATTCTTTAGGGGGACGTGCAACCCCAATTTTTTTTTGCTGTTTCAGATAGGGCATGCATTCTCATTCTCATTCTCTTGTAATCCTTTGTAGAAAAGTAGACAATGCACAATTGGGAGCTAGCTGAACACAGTCAATGAGCCAACAACAAGAGGCACACAGGTCCAGTCACTGCATCCGGTGAGCCAACGACAAGGGGAACACACGTCCAGTCACTGATCAGCAGCTAGCTTCCAGGGGTGCATTGCTGCTCCCAAGCCTACCTAGGTATACATTTTAACAAAAGCTGCCAAAAGAATGAAGCAATTCCACTGGAAAGTCATTTAAAATGGCATGCTCTATCCTAATCATAAAAGACAATCTGGGGGTTGCAAGCTCTTAAAGTTCTTAAAATTGTACCACCACAGGCAAGTGGCAGGACTGTGCCAAAAAGATCATGGGCTTGAGGCCCGCTAACAGAACTGACCGCGCTGCTGCCTGTCTTCTGAGCTATGTTGCTTAATGCAGTGATGATGTTAGCTTGGCACTACAACAGGGCTAATGTGATCTCTGACTCAAGAGCTGATGCCTATATGAGAGCAATTGACCTCTGTGACATCACAGGCCTCCTTGGTGACACACCACCACTAGCCACAAACCATGCAGGCAGAGCCTAGGTGAGCTGAGCTGTCACTCTAGGAGGGGACCTCTAAGCCAATACGAGAAAAAACTTCTCCACCTGGGAAGACTTTAATATTTATTTTGTTGCCCACATTACAACGCACTCTCTTACACTTGAAGCCAAGCAGGCTTGTTAAGGCTGGCAACCAGCGGCACTTTTCTCAGTACTTGGCTGAACTCTCTCTGTGGTGCATTGCCATAAGCAACCAATCAAAGTGCTTGGGAGCGCCAGAAAAACTTAACCTAACATAAAAAATGATGCTTACCTGATAATTTAATTTCCATCTGTATGAGGAGAGTCCACGGCTTCATTCCTTACTTGTGGGAAATACAGAACCTGGCCACCAGGAGGAGGCAAAGACACCCCAGCCAAAGGCTTAAATACCCCCCCCCCCACACATCTCTCATCCCCCAGTCATTCTGCAGAGGGAACAGTAGGATAAATATCAGGGTATAAATGGTGCCAGAAGAACAAAACAAAAATGTGGGTCCGCCCAACGGAGAAAACGAGCGGGGCAGTGGACTCTCTGCATACAGATGGAAATTAAATTATCCGGTAAGCATAATTTATGTTTTCCATCTTAATATGAGGAAACATATACCCAAGCTCTAGAAGACACGGAATGAAAACGGGAGGGTAAAGAGAGGCGGACCCTATTCTGAGGGCACCACAGCCTGCAAAACTTTTCTCCCAAAAGCTGCTTCAGCCAAAGCAAAAACGTCAAATTTGTAAAACTTTGAAAAAGTGTGTAAGGAGGACCAGGTAGCCACCTACAAATCTGCTCCATAGAGGATTCATTCTTGAAGGCCCAAGAAGAAGCCACAGCTCTAGTTGAATGAGTGTAATCCTTTGAGGATGCTTATGTCCCGATGTCTCATATGCTAAACGGATAATGCTCCTCAACCAAAAAAATAGGGAAGAGGAAGGAGCCTTCTGTCCTCTACGCTTCCCAGAATAGAAAACAAACAATGCTGAAGTCTGTCTAAAATCCTTTGTGGCCTGAAGATAGAATTTCAAAGCCTGAAGCACATCCAAATTATGAAGTAATCGTTCCTTCGAAGAAGGAGGATTAGGACACAAGGAAGGAACTACTATCTCCTGAGTGATGTTGCGATCAGACACAACCTTAGGGAGAAAACCCAACCCAGTGCGAAGAACAGCCTTATCAGCATGAAAAACTAGGTAAGGAGGCTCACATTGTAAGGCCGCCATCTCAGAGACTCTGCGTACCGAAGCAATAGCCAGTAGAAAAAGAACCTTCCAAGACAGTAATTTAATGTCAACCGACTGCATGGGCTCAAACGGAGCCCTCTGCAAAAACTTAAGAACCAAATTTAAACTCCAAGGAGAAGTGGAATGTCTAAACACAGGCCTGATTCTGGGCAGAGTCTGAACAAAGGACTGTATATCAGGAAGCTCAGCGAGCCTCTTGTGTAATAACACAAAATCTGTCCCTTTAAGGAACTAGCAGCAAGTCCCTTCTCCAAGCTGTCTTGGTGAAAGGAAAGAATCCTGGATACCTTGACCTTATGCCAGGGGAATCCACGTTCATCACACTAGAATAAGTAGGTCCTCCACACCTTATGATAGATGCGATGGGTGACCGGCTTTCTGGCTTGAATGAGAGTATCAATCACTCTCTCAGAAAACTCTCTCCTGGTTAAGACTAAGCATTCAATCTTCACGCAGTCAGCCTCAGAGAATCTGATTTTGATGAACAAAAGGACCCTGTTCAAGCAGATCTCTGCGACAAGGTAACCTTCATGGAGGAGATGATGACATCCCCACCAGGTCTGCAAACCACATCCTTCGCTGAAACTATGGAGCAATTAGAATAGTCAAAGCTTGCTCCTGCTTGATGCGGGCCACTAGCCGAGGTAGAAGTGGTAACAGTGGAAATATGTAAACTAGGTTGAACCCCCAGGGCACTGCTAAGGCATCTATCAGTTCTGCCTGAGGATCCCTAGACAGCGACCCATATGTGGGTAGCTTGGAATTGAGTCTGGATGCCATGAGATCTGGCCTCCCCCATCTGTTGCAAATAGTTTCAGGATGGAGAGACCATTCCCCCAGATGAAACGATTGTCTGCGGAGAAAATACGCTTCCCAGTTGTCCACACCCGGAATGTGGATCGATGACAGCGAGCAGTTGTGGGCCTCCGACCATTCCAGGATCCAACAAACTTTCCTCATGGCTAGGGAGCTTCTCGTTCCCTGATGATGGTTGATGTAAGCCACCAAGGTTATGTTGTCTGATTGGAATCTGATAAACTAGGACGAACCCAGAAAAGGCCAGGCCGAGTTCCAAAATGTTGATCGGGAGGAGAGATTCCTCTCAAGTCCACAGGCCCTGTACCTTCCTTGCACCCCAAACAGCTCCCTCATCCTAATAGACAGGCGTCCGTATTCACAATCTTCCAAGATGGTCTCAAGAAGGATGTCCCCTGAGACAGGCGATCTGGACAGAGCCACCAAGAGATTGATTCTCTCGACTGGTTGTCCAGAGAAATCTGTTGGGATAGATCCGAGTGATTGCCATTCCTTTGCCTCAGCATGCACAACTGAAGAGGTCTGAGATGGAACCTGGTGAATGGAATGATATCTATGCTGGACACCATGAGCTCAATTACCTCCATACACAGGGCCACAGATGGCCTTAAGGAGGTCTGGAGGGCAAGAGAATTGGAAGTAATTTTGCAACGTTTCTGGTCTGTAAGGAATATCCTCATAGATACGGAATCTTTTATCGTGCCCAGGAATTCAACTCTGGTACTGGGGACCAGAGAACTCTTTCCTAAGTTTATCTTCCATCCATGAGATTGAAGAGGTAGAAGAGCTCTTAAATGGTCTTCCGCCAGCCAGCAGGACGGAGCCTGGACCAGTATATTGTCCAAGTATGACGCTACTGCAATACCTCTGGATCTCGCCACTGCGAGCAGAGCCCCCAAAACCTTCGTAAAGACTCTTGGAGCAGTAGCCAGACCAAAAGGAAGAGCTACACACTGGAAGTGTTGGTCCAGAAAGGCGAATCTTAAGAACTTGAAGTGATCCTTGTGTATTGGCACATGAAGATAAGCATCCTTCAAGTCTATCGTAGTCATGAACTGTCCCTCTTGAACTAAGGGCAGGATAGACCTTATCATCTCCATCTTGAATGATGGGACCGACAGAAACTTGTTTAAACACATTAGGTCTAGAATCGGGCGAAACATACTGTTACAAACTGCTATTTGTAACTGGCCCTTTAAATGGAAAATTGCCCTGCTTCCCTGGATTTTGGAGAAGCCTATTTGCCAGCCTCCTTCCTCATGACTATGGCCCCTGGAAGATTGTGCCCCTGAGAACATATTAACTTTTATTGGGTGTGTATGGCCCTTTAAGAACCGTCTGGGGACATATTGTGACTTTGGTGAACAATGCCCCTTTAAGACTATGTCCCCAGACCTGTAAAATAGCTTGTCCCTGGCTTTCTCCCACTTGGTTCAGTGGATAGGGCTTGCTGAACCAAGTGCCACACAGGCAGAGTGTTCCACAGAGGGGGAGCACTATTGCAAAGGCATTGGTTTTCATTGTGTGCCATTAAGAGTTAATTTTGTTCAATTCTAAATACAAGTTTGCTGGGATCAGCTCTAATTAGGTTTAGTGATAAACCTTACCATTGTCTAATCAGACTGCTAGTGATAAGGTGGACTGCATTGTTTTATTGTGTGTAACTTGTTATCTGCTGAAGTAATGTTGTGGCCTGTCAAAGGGAGTGTCTCTCATCTAATATCAAATGTGTGATGGGGGATTTTATGCCTCCCCCTGAGAGTGTCCTGTTTGCATGTAACCTCAATAAAAAAGCAGGCTGTGTGCTCCAGCACATCAGACCTCTTCTGACCCTCTAACTTGCAGCTTTGACTCATGTTTGTAGGGGACAGCTATACTCACTACAGGGATTGCTATGCTCTTCATACTCCCTTAGCTACTGAGCTCCTGTAAGAGCTCTTGTTCCTGATCCTGCTTCGCTCTAAAGAAGGAAGAGGTTCACCTACTGGAGCCTGGTCGTAGGTCCAGGGCACAGAGCAGACGGCGAGATACCAGCCCAGCAGCGGTGGTTCATAGAGTCTGCATTACTGATGGTGGCTACGCAGTAGTTATAGTGTCTACGGTGCTGATGATCCTTTAGTGAGCGCTAGGAGCATCCTTTTCTATGGTCCAACTTCCAGCCAGCCTGGAGGCAACCGCAACATTTGGCGGCAGCGGTGGGACAGCGTCCTAGCGCAAGGAGCAGCACCCCAACAGCACTGGTATTGTACGAGAATTATTGAGGGCAACACTAGCCACTGCGCAGCGTCCCTACCTACAGCAGCATGGAGCTGACAAGACACTGGTTAGAACCCTGTGAAGAGCACCTCAACCCGATCCGTCGTATGAGGGCGCTGATTTTGTTCCAGAGGTAAAGAGGCGGCTAGTCCGATATGGTCCAGACCCTGCGCAAGAGGTAGTCAGTCGAATCATCCGAAAATTGGCTACTGAGAACGAAGCGGCACGAGCCTTTGAGCGCCAACTGTGGAGTTTGGGGGTATGGACACCTGCTCTCCAGCGAGAAAATGAGTTACAGGGGGCAGAGACAGTTGGTCCTGTCCCCCAGCAGCAGAGTGAATTGCAGGGAATTGGGAGCCCAGACTCCATTCCCCAGCGGCAGGCTGAGTTACAGGGGGCAGAGACAGTTGGTCCTGTCCCCCAGCAGCAGAGTGAATTGCAGGGAATTGGGAGCCCAGACTCCATTCCCCAGCGGCAGGCTGAGTTACAGGGGGCAGAGACAGTTGGTCCTGTCCCCCAGCAGCAGAGGAATATGCAGGGAATTGGGAGCCCAGACTCCATTCCCCAGCGACAGGCTGAGTTACAGGGGGCAGAGACAGTTGGTCCTGTCCCCCAGCAGCAGAGGAATATGCAGGGAATTGGGAGCCCAGACTCCATTCCCCAGCGGCTGGAAGTATGTATGGGAGAGGAGCTTGTTACCCCCTCTCCCCAGCGGCAGCTTAACGCACCAGGGGGAGACAGTAAGCCCCACAACCGTGCAGATGGGACCGTGGTCTCTGCACTTACAGCACAGAGGGCAAAGACAGTTGCTCCTGTCCCCCAGCAGCAGAGTGAATTGCAGGGAATTGGGAGCCCAGACTCCATTCCCCAGCGGCAGGCTGAGTTACAGGGGGCAGAGACAGTTGGTCCTGTACCCCAGCAGCAGAGGAATATGCAGGGAATTGGGAGCCCAGACTCCATTCCCCAGCGGCAGGCTGAGTTACAGGGGGCAGAGACAGTTGGTCCTGTCCCCCAGCAGCAGAGGAATATGCAGGGAATTGGGAGGCCAGACTCCATTCCCCAGCGGCTGGAAGTATGTATGGGAGAGGAGCTTGTTACCCCCTATCCCCAGCGGCAGCTTAACGCACCAGGGGGAGACAGTAAGCCCCACAACCGAGCAGATGGGACCGTGGTCTCTGCACTTACAGCACAGGGGGTAGAGACAGTTGCTCCTGTCCCCCATCAGCAGAGTGAGATGCAGTGGATTGGGAGCCCAGTCTCCATTCTCCAGCTAACTCCTAACTTGGGCCCAGGGTTAACAGTGGAGATGTTAACCCCCACTGACCCCCACGTTCCCTTTGCCACCGGGCAGGACTATGCCCCAATGCCCCCAGCAGAAGAGCTGGCATTAGGACAGAGCGCTGCTGGCCTCTGCCCTACAGACCCCCTTGTTACAGGGCTGGCCTGCAAACCCCTCACCCCAGCAGAAGAGCTGGCATCAGGACAGAGCGCTGCTGGCCTCTGCCCTACAGACCCCCTTGTTACAGGACTGGCCTGCAAATCCTTCACCCCAGCAGAAGCGCTGGCACCAGGGCAGAGTGCCGCTGGCCTCTGCCCCCCAAGTACCACCAGCTATTTGCCCAGCTGCGCCAGGAAGGCCGAGGATGCTACACTTTCATCCTACAACCTGGAACCTACAGGCCAGTACTACCCTTCACCCCAGCAGAAGCGCTGGCACCAGGGCAGAGTGCCGCTGGCCTCTGCCCCCCAAGTACCACCAGCTATTTGCCCAGCTGCGCCAGGAAGGCCGAGGATGCTACACTTTCATCCTACAACCTGGAACCTACAGGCCAGTACTACTTATTGTGGGGGGGCTACTTTGCTGCTAATGTTTATTTGTGGGTGGGTTGCGAGACTAACTTAGGCACTGACCGACAGAAGGTCAGGTGCCTGGTTAGTCTCCCTCCAAAAGGGGAGATATGTTACAAACTGCTATTTGTAACTGGCCCTTTAAATGGAAAATTGCCCTGCTTCCCTGGATTTTGGAGAAGCCTATTTGCCAGCCTCCTTCCTCATGACTATGGCCCCTGGAAGATTGTGCCCCTGAGAACATATTAACTTTTATTGGGTGTGTATGGCCCTTTAAGAACCGTCTGGGGACATATTGTGACTTTGGTGAACAATGCCCCTTTAAGACTATGTCCCCAGACCTGTAAAATAGCTTGTCCCTGGCTTTCTCCCACTTGGTTCAGTGGATAGGGCTTGCTGAACCAAGTGCCACACAGGCAGAGTGTTCCACAGAGGGGGAGCACTATTGCAAAGGCATTGGTTTTCATTGTGTGCCATTAAGAGTTAATTTTGTTCAATTCTAAATACAAGTTTGCTGGGATCAGCTCTAATTAGGTCTAGTGATAAACCTTACCATTGTCTAATCAGACTGCTAGTGATAAGGTGGACTGCATTGTTTTATTGTGTGTAACTTGTTATCTGCTGAAGTAATGTTGTGGCCTGTCAAAGGGAGTGTCTCTCTATCTAATATCAAATGTGTGATGGGGGATTTTATGCCTCCCCCTGAGAGTGTCCTGTTTGCATGTAACCTCATTAAAAAAGCAGGCTGTGTGCTCCAGCACATCAGACCTCTTCTGACCCTCTAACTTGAAGCTTTGACTCATGTTTGTAGGGGACAGCTATACTCACTACAGGGATTGCTATGCTCTTCATACTCCCTTAGCTACTGAGCTCCTGTAAGAGCTCTTGTTCCTGATCCTGCTTCGCTCTAAAGAAGGAAGAGGTTCACCTACTGGAGCCTGGTCGTAGGTCCAGGGCGCAGAGCAGACGGCGAGATACCAGCCCAGCAGCGGTGGTTCATAGAGTCTGCATTACTGATGGTGGCTACACAGTAGTTATAGTGTCTACGGTGCTGATGATCCTTTAGTGAGCGCTAGGAGCATCCTTTTCTACGGTCCAACTTCCAGCCAGCCTGGAGGCAACCGTAACACATACCCTCCTTCTTTGGGACCACAAAAAGGTTTGAATAGTACCCCAGACCTCTCTCTGCTAGAGGTACTGGCACAATTACTCCTAAGGAGGAGAGATCCCTCACGCACCCTAGAAAAGTTTTTCTGGCCTTGAAGACATGTTTGATAAGAGGAATCTGCCCCTGGGCGGATGAGATTTGAAGCCTATCCTGTAACCCTGAGCAATGACCTCCAAAACCCAAGAGTCTTACACGTCTCTCAGCCAAGCCTCCACAAAAAGAGATAGCCTACCCCCAACACAATCTAGTGATGGATCAGGGGCCGTCCCTTCATGCCGACTTTGTCTTGGCGGGTTTCTTGTTCTGCTTGGATTCATTCCAAGATTGAGATGGTTTCCAAGTTCCCTTGGAATGATCAGGCTTCACGAAGGGCTGCTGGCATTGGGATTTATCCAAATAAAAGGGATAAAAATTAGGACCCTGTCTATTAGGCTTATGCTTCTTATCCTGTGGTAGAAAGGAACCTTTGCCCCAGTAACCGTGGATATGATTGAGTCCAGGCCTGGACCGAAAAGAATCTTCCCCTTAAATGGAAGGGAAAGTAATCTAGATTTTGAAGTCATGTCCACAGACCAAGACTTCATCCAGAGTGCCCTACGGGCTAGAACAGAAAAACCTGATGTCTTGGCATTCAGGCAAAGAATCTGTATATTTGCATCACAGATAAAATAATTAGCTTACCCTCAAGGCCTTTATTCTTTCCTGGATCTCGTTGAGGGGAGTTTCTACCTCGATCATCTTCAATAGAGAGTCGCACCAATAGGTAGAGGCTCCAGCCACCACAGCAACTGACGCTGTAGGCTGAAACAAATACCCTGTGTGCTGAAACATTTTTCTTAACAGAGTTTGTAGCTTCTTATCCATGGGCTCCTTAAACGATGAACTATCGTCAAGCGGGATAGTAGTGCATTTAGCAAGCGTGGAGATAGCTCCATCCACCTTAGGGACAGAACCCCACAACTCTAATTGAGAGTCTGGAACTGGGAACAATTTCTTAAAGGAAGAAGGGGAAAAAGAAGATCCAAGTCTCTCCAATTAATTCTTAATAATATTTGCCATCTTTACTGGAACCGGGAAAGTCTGTGGCACCACCTTGTCCTTATAAACCTTATCAAGCTTAGGAATAGAGGGTTCCTCGAGTAACTTAGGTTCTGAAACCTCTAAAGTAGCCAACACTTCCTTTAACAGAAAGGGTAAGTGCTCTATCCTAAATCTAAAGTCTGGTTCCTCTGCAGCCGGATAGGGAGCCGATTCCAACCCAGAAAGAGCCTCTTTTGAAGTATCAGAGGCGTCTTTATCAGTGGGTAATCTAGTATCAGATAAATCCAACAAGTTGGTAGATGACCCCTGGGAAGGATAGCAATATTTGACCTTTCGCTTGCACTTAGCAGGGCGAGGTAAAACACTGAATGCCGCAGACATTGCCGTTTAGAACTGTTAATTAAAGTCTGGCAGTAAGAGGGCTCCTCCCGAAGGAGGATTAGCAGTGCAATGGGGTGCTGCATGTGTAATAGGAGATGATTGCAGGGAACGCACCTCATGGGACGGAGACCCCTCAGAGGTGGACGGCTCAGTGGAACTCAACATCTTTGTCTTTTTAGATATAACTACCTTATCAAGACATGTGGAACATAATTGAGCAGGCAGGTAAACCGTAGCCTCATCACAATAAAAACAAGTATTAGATTTAGGTAAACGCATCAGAGTCCTCCATATCTTGCGGTGTTAAAATGGACAATAGAAAAAGATAAATGGCACCTTTATACCCCAATAGCCCGGGCACTCACCACCACCTATGACCCAGTCCCTTCTTCTCCTGTAAACCGCAAGGTCAGAAAAGAGGAAGTTAATGAGGCCACACCCGTTCACATGGAGTGCCATGCAGGACCGCCCCTGCTGCAGGAAGAAAAGCACACCAAACACGCTGCACAGTTATCCAACAAATGAAAGTAAAACCTGAATGTTCCCACATCTGCCAGAGCCTTATCTCACACATGTCGTAGCATAAAACATAATAAAGCAATCATGTATAAATCCCCCTGTGTTCAATAATCTCCTTCTGGAGATATTAACCCTTGATTCCATACAGATAAAGGAGTCACACTGTGACCCTGTCTTCTTTACGTTATGATATGAGATAAAATAAAACGATCTTACCAGAATCATCGCCGTGGAACAGACACACAGCCTCTCAAGTTTGACAGTCTGTAGCATCGCACCTGACATGGACTTGAGTGATAGACGCAGGCAGTGTAACTCGTCAACATTGATTGCTTAGGAGTTGTTAATACGAGTCTGGATGGTTTCACAGAAAGACTCTACCTGCATCTCCAGACCCTAACTTTCATCAATGCTCTCACTGAGAGGCTGACAAGACTACTTAAAACGCCAGTCCCATAGAGAAGAGTACTACCCTCCATAAGAGACTACTCCGAATCTTCCAACACTTCTCTGCCATCCTCCTGTAACGAGAGGGAAAGAATAACTGGGGGATGAGGGAAGTGGGGGAGGTATTTAAGCCTTTGGCTGGGGTGTCTTTGCCTCCTCCTGGTGGCCAGGTTCTGTAATTCCCACAAGTAAGGAATGAAGCCGTGGACTCTCCTCATATTAAGATGGAAAGCCCCTCATTTTAAATGACGTGCAGGCTGGGAGTATGTAAATAAGAATGATGTAACCGTAGGTCCAATAAAGCCCACCAGCCAGGCAGATAAAGCAATAAAAGCAGGTGACAAGCTCACCTTATATCTGGCTGCCATGCTAACCTGCCTTTAGTTGGAACACACTGGTGGCGAGCCTCTACGACTTCTGCTCAATTAAGACTGGCGACAACTTTACCAAGGGCTTGCAGCCTGTGAGATTAAGACATTTTTGACTAAGAAAGTATAAAGCTACACAGGTTCACACTTTATTCAAGGTTTCCATCTTTAGTAACCTCTTTGGAGTCAGAATCAAGCCTCAGTTAACTTAAGAGCATAGATTATGTCTACGAGGCTGCGCACACGTGTCTCTCTTCCCCACCCCCCTGTCTGCAACACATGCAGCAAGTAAACCCTTAAAAATGTCTTAAAATGAAAATAAACCTTTCGGCATAGAAAAAAATGATGCTTAATTCTCTTGGTATCCTTTGATGAAAAGTAGGCTATGCACAACTGGGAGCTAACTGTACACATACGGTGAGCCAACATCAAGGGGCACACATGTCCAGTCACTGGATCAGCAGCTAGCTTTCAGGGGTGCATTGCTGCTTCCAAACCTACCTAAGTATGCTTTTAAACAAAAGCTACCAAAAGAATGAAGCAAATTAGATACAATTTAAATGGAAAGTCATTTACAATATTATGCTCTATCCGAATTATGAAAGACAATATGGGGGTTGCAACTCTTAAAGTACAAGAGGTGTCATTGAAGGTACTGTGTACCACCACAGGGGAGTGGCAAGATTGTGTCAAAAAGATCATGGGCTTGAGGCCGGCTAAGAGAACTGACCGCGCTGCTGCCTGTCTTCTGAGCCATGTTACTTAATGCTGTGATGATGTTAACTTGGCACTACAACAGGGCTAATGTGATCTCTGACTCAAGAGCTGATGCCTAAATGAGAGCAATTGACTTTTATGACATCACAACCCTCCTTGGTGACAAACCAGCACTAGCCACAAACAATGCAGGCAGAGCGTAGGAGAGCAGAGCTTTCACTCAAGGAGGGGACCTCTAAGTCAATATGGGACAAGTCTTCTCTACCTGGGAAGACTTTGATCTTTTTCCTATTTCTTTGCCCACCTCACGACGAACTCTCTTACACTTTAAGCCAAGCAGGCTCGTTAAGCCTGGCCACCAGCGGCACTAATCTCCATACTTGGCTGATCTCCCTCTGAGTTACATTGCCATAAGCACCCTATCAAAGTGCTATGGAGCAGCGGAAAAACTTAACCCAAAATAATAGCCCCTCATTTCAAATCACGTGAAGGCTTAGAGTATGTGTCATATTTCTATGTACCTTTAAGATGGTTTCCCCTCCTACACATCTGCCTATAAAAGGATGTTCATTCCCCTTCCTCTATGCTTGATAATTAGTGTGTTTTCAGTGCGTCTGTATTCACTGCTCATTGAGCCCAATTTCGCTTACTTCAAACCTTACCTATGTGAAGCTGCTTCCTCCCTGCTTCGTGGGACATTCACAACTAAGGATTTGCCTTCCTTCGTCAACCAACTAAGTCTTGTTCACCTTCAAATGTGGTAACTTAGAGTTTTCTGCTATTTCATCATTTTAACTTGAATCAAGTTTGCTTCCAGTTTCCTTTGCCTACCAACTGCCCCCTGTTGCGGTCTTTTCGATTCACGAAGACACTACGAACCAGCGCTGACGTCACGAGCCTCGCTCTCAACTCCACTCTTATCAGCATCTCACACAGAGCCTCTCAGACGCATCCAGTTGGTTCCTCTGAAAACCGGTACTGTCCTGAATGTCTAATACAACCTATTCAAGTGCTAATCTGAATAATATCCTCTGTTCTAAACTAATCTGTACTTGGACAATATAAACGCATTTGGGACAAGGCTATATGTTATTTCTACAAGGTCTATGTTTATATAACTCTCATATAAAGTAGATTTCATCGTAAACTCTGAGATCACAAACAAACTTCTTTACTCACAGATTGCATCAAGTAAAGACTTTCATTTCACACTAACAGAATCTGAATAATTCAAGTCTCTTTCATTGTTAACTTGTAGTTAAACCCAGCTTGTGCTGATTACGTTTAACTTAATCAAACAAGAGACCAAATGCTTCTCTTTTTAAAGGTTTAATTCCTCAATATTAAACTATATGACCTGAGAAGCTACACATATAACTAACCTCTAACTAAAGTGGTTAAAGCATTACAGTATGTAAATGAGACCGATTTAACAGGTGGTGCAAATGAGCCCACCGGCCAGGCGGATAAAGCAATAAAAGCAGGTGACAAGCTCACCTTATATCTGGCTGCCATGCTAAACTGCCTTGAGTTGGAGCACACTGCTGGCGGCACACACGTCCACTCACTGATCAGCAGCTTGCTCCCAGGGGTGCATTGCTGCTCCAAAGCCTTCCTAGATATGCTTTTCAACAAAAGCTACCAAAAGAACGAAGCAAAATAGATAGAAGTCCATTAGAAAGTTGTTTAAAATGGTTTGCTCTATCCGAATCATGAAAGACAATCTGGGGGTTGCAAGCTCTTAAAGTACCAGAGGTGTAATTGAAGGCACTGTACCACCACAGGGCAGGACTGTGCCAAAAAGATCATGCGCTTGAGGCCGGCTAATAGAACTGAACGCGCTGCTGCCTGTCTCCTGAGCCATGTTGCTTAATGCTGTGATGATGTTAACTTGGCACTACAACAGGGCTAATGTGATCTCTGACTCAAGAGCTGATGCCTATATGAGAGCAAATAACCTCTGTGACATCACAGGCCTCATTGGTGACACACCACCACTAGCCACAAACAATGCAGGCAGAGCCTAGGTGAGCTGAGCTGTCACTCTACAGGGGACCTCTAAGCCAATACGGGACAACTCTTCTCAACCTGGGAAGACTGTGATCTTTTTGTCTATCTCTTTGCCCACCTCACAATGCACTCTCTTACACTTGAAGCCAAGCAGGCCCATTAGGGCTGGCCACCAGCGGCACTTTTCTCTGTACTTGGCAAATCTCCCTCTGAGGTGCATTGCCATAAGCGCCCTATCAAACTGCTATGGAGCACCGGAAAAACTTAACCCAAAATAAAATCCCCTCATTGCAAATGGCGTGCAGGCTGGGAGTATGTAAATGAGACTGATTTAAGAGAAGGTGCAGATGAGCCCACCGACCAGGTGGATAAAGCAATAAAAGCAGGTGACAAGCTCACCTTATATCTGGCTGCCATACTAAGCTGCCTTTAGTTGGAGCACACTGTGAGCGAGCCTCTCTCTGACTCAAGGGCTTAAGGCATGTGAGATTAAGACATTTTTAGGGTTGCCACTCGTCCCTTAAAATGCAGAACACTTATAAGTTACACATGCTGCAGGGTGTGCAGGGAGGAATATGATTAGAGCTGTGCAGAAACAGCTGAATAGATTAAGTCTATGCTGCGCACGCGTGTCTCTCTCCTCCCCCTTCCCCTGTCAGCAACACATGCAGCAAATAAACCCTTAAAAAATGTCATAGGAAGAAAATAAAACTTTTTGCATACAAGAAAACACAATTTTTTTTTGGCCCCACTTAAAGGGACTTGCAACTCCAATTTTTTCTTTCATGATTCAGATAGAGAAATCAATTTTCAACCACTTGTTGATTCACTTGTATTATCCAATTTGCTTCATTCTCATGGTATCCGTTGCTGAAAGGTAGGCAATGCAAAACTGGGAGCTAGTTGAACACAGGCGTTGAGCCAATGACAAGAGGCACACAGGTCCAGTCACTGCATCCGGCGAGCTAACGATAGGAGGTACACAGTGCAGCCTCTACAGCCAGTGAGCCAATGGCAAGGGGGACACACGTGCAGTCTTTGATCTGCAGCTTGCTCCCATTGGTGCATTGCTGCTCCAAAGCCTACCTGGGTATGCTTTTCAACAAAAGCTACCAAAAGAACGAAACAAAATAGATAGCAGTCCATTGGAAAGTTGTTTAAAATGGTTTGCTCTATCTGAATCATTAAAAGACAATCTGGGGGTTGCAAGCTCTTAAAGTACCAGAGGTGTCATTGAAGGCACTGTACCACCACAGGGGAGTGGCAGGATTGTGCCAAAAAGATCTTGGGCTTGAGGCCGGCTAATAGAACTGAACGTGCACTACTTGTCTCCTGAGCCATGTTGCTTAATGCTGTGATGATGTTAACTTGGCACTACAACAGGGCAAATGTGATATCTGACTCAAGAGCTGATGCCTATATGAGAACAAATAACCTCTGTGACATCACAGGCCTCCTTGGTGACACACCACCACTAGCCACAAACAATGCAGGCAGAGCCAATACGGGACAAGTCTTCTCATTGCCCAGCTCATGACGCACCCTCTTACTCTTGAAGTCAAGCAGGCTCATTAAGCCTGGCCACCAGTGGCATTTTTCTCCGTACTTGGCTGATCTCCCTCTGAGGTGCATTGCTATAAGCACCCTATCAAAGTGCTATGGAGCGCCGGAAAAACTTAACCCAAAATAAAAGCCCCTCATTTCAGATGACGTGCAGGCTGGGAGCATGTAAATGAGACTGATTTAACAGGAGCTACAATTGAGCCAACCAACCAGGCGGATAAAGCAATAAAAGCAGATGACAAGCTCACCTTACATCTGGCTGCCACACTAAGCTGCCTTTAGTTGGAGCACACTGCTGGAGAGCCTCTCCGACTGCTGCACAATGAAAACTTTCGTGGCAACTTTACCAAGGGCTTGAGGCCTGTGAGATTAAGACATTTTTAGGGTTGCCACCCATCCCTTCAAATACAGAACACTTATAAGTTACACATGCTGCAGGGTGTGCAGGGAGGAATATGAATAGTGCTGTCCAGAAACACAATACATGTTCCTCCCTGCACACCCTGCAGCATGTGTAACTCATAAGTGTCCAGGAAAACATGGCTGAGGTGGCAACTCTAGACATTTTTGATGAAGGAAGTCTGAAGCTACATAGGTTCACGCTGTATTCAAGGTTAGAACTTTAGTAGCCTCTTTGGGGTCAGAATCAACCCTCACATAACTTAAGAGCATAGATTAAGTCTACGCTGCGCACACGTGTCTCTCGTCCCCCCCCCCCTCCCCCCGGCTGCAACACATGCAGCAAGTAAACCCTTAAAAAATGTCTTAAGAAGAAAATAAACCTTTGGCATTGAAAAAAAAATAGTTACTTCTCTTGGTATCCTTTGATGAAAAGTAGTAATGCACAACTGGGAACTAGCAGTACACATGCGGTAAACTAACAAAAAGAGGCACGCATTTCCAGTCACTGCATCCAGCGAGCCAACATAAAGGGGCCCTCTCGTCCAGTCACTGGATCAGCAGCTAGCTTTTAGGGGTGCATAGCTGCTTCCAAAGCTACCTAAGTATGCTTTTAAACAAAAGCTACCAAAAGAATGAAGCAAATTAGATACAATATCACTGGAAAGTTATTTAAAATGTTATGCTCTATTCGAATTATGAAAGACAATATGGGGGTTGCCAGCTCCTAAAGTACAAGAGGTGTCATTGAAGGCACTGTACCACCACAGACAAGTGGCAGGATTGTGTCAAAAAGATCATGGGCTTGAGGCCGGCTAACAGAACTGATCGCGCTCTGCCTGTCTCCTGAGCCATGTTGCTTAATACTGTGATGATGTTAACTTGGCACTACAACAGGGCAAATGTGATATCTGACTCAAGAGCTGATGCCTATATAAGAACAAAGGACCTCTGTGACATCACAGGTCTCCTTGATGAAACACCACCACTAGCCACAAGCAATGCAGGCAGAGCCTAGGAGAGCTGAGCTTTCACTCTAGGAGGGGACCTCTAATCCAATACTGACAAGTCTTCTCCACCTGAGAAGACTGAGAAGACTGTGGTCTCTTTTCTATTTCTTTGCCCACCTCACAACGCACTCTCTTACACTTGAAGCCAAGCAGGCTCGTTAAGCCTGGCCACCAGCGGCACTTTTCTCTGTACTTGGCAAATCTCCATCTGAGTTGCATTGCCATAAGCACCCTATCAAAGTGCTATGGAGCGCCGGAATAACTTAACCCAAAGTAAAAGCCCCTCATTTCAAATCACGTGAAGGCTGGGAGTATGTGTCATAATTCTATGTACCTTTAAGATGGTTTCCCCTCCTACACATCTACCTATAAAAGGATGTTCATTCCCCTTCCTCTATGCTTGATAATTAGTGTGTTTTCAGTGCATCTATTTTCACTGCTGGTGACCACAATACAAGACAAAATATCGTGTGAGAGGTGCACCAAATTATCACACCCAATGAGGCTAAAATACAAACAGATCAATTCAAATCAAATCAAATTAACAGATAATACAAACTACAAACGATAAACACTGCACATATATTTAACCAATACTCATATGAGCAAAAAATGTGTGAAAAAGTGCACAGGTCGTCCTTCAACAGCGAAACAATATGTGACAGGCAGGCAGCTCTCTCGACAACGGTGGATCAAAAAATATTGAGTCCTATAACACAAAAATAGAAGAGGCGCCCTTTGGTGCAATAACTCAAAGACAATGCAATAGCGTTTAGCAGCAGTAGAAAAGGTACTAACAAACGGAGATACAAAGAAGAAAGGGCGACTCCTAGTGTAGCCAATATGTCACAGACAATAAGCATATAATCAAATCATACTCACAATGTATGAAGGCAGAGATAATGCCTAGGAAAACGTTCTGGGAACTCCACAGTGTCCCAGTGAACTGTGCACCAATGCCAAGGCTGCTCCTCCTGAAATCAGAATTTGGTTCTGCAATCTGGAATAAGGAAAGAAAAAAGAGGGAGACCCCTAGTGCAGATCACTTAGATGTAAAATTCATACCAACTGTTCACGAAAAATGGATACTCACAGATTGAGTTGCACACTGTAGTGCAAATGGAGCATACTAGGTATATTAAGGTGACCTAGTGCACATGTAAGCCCAGGTAATATTCTGCTACAGCGGTAGATTTACTCCAAGAAGGTGAATAAAAAAGGAAGGAGATTCCAGTATATAAAAGAAATAGCACATATATTTAATAAAAAAAGTTATAAAAACAGTTCACAGATATATAGTATAAACCTGTGGTCAGTACAAAATGCTACGCGTTTCTAAGCGCTAACCACGCTTTTTCCTCAGGCAAGTGATACTGACCGACTGGAGACTCCTATTTAAATACCCTAAAGCCCAAGTTGCTACAAGCTGCACCTCATTACACAGGTGCTGTGTTAATTAATTAGGTAACTAACTTTCAGAGTATCCCAAAGTGAAAATACAAACATGTTTCAAGGTACACAATTCATAATAAACGAATAAAAACAAATACTAAAATTGTTGTGAATTATGTTGTAACAGAAAAAATAATAACAAAAAATAATAAACCATGATAAAAATAAGTGGACAACGGGGGGGGGGGCGGAGCTAACAGCCCAACATGGCAGTTGTGTTGGTGTGAGCTCCGTGTGCTTCGATGCAACTATCAGCTTCAAATAAGGGACAAAAGTTTTCAGCTTAGGTGCCTGATGTTGGGTAAATCTGCCTAAATTGTATAGTCAACAGCACTAAGGGAAGCTACAAGGAGAAACTACTCTGCACGCAACCGAACAGGAGCCCGCACCTCAGCTGCGTTACAACTCCCGGAGCTAGCGGTGATCCACGTGGCCGCCTGTACTTGCAGCTTGCCGTCACCTTTAAGTCAGCACCAAGGGGCATTATTGAGCGCTGCTCTCAGGTACGGACTATACACTTCCAGACCGCATAGACACACATTGGGGCTCCGGTTCACTTTGGAGGGCCTGTCCTCACTGCGGCCTGCCTACCTAACTTACAATCCTCTGTCAGGAACTTCTAACACTCACCGGGAGCAGTGGGGTCGCATCCGTCAGCATTCTCCGCTATAATACAGCGGCGTGTAATAGACATGTATGCACTACCCAGCCTACAAAGCCTTATTGACCCCATCGCCATAATACTTACCTCTCTCGTGGAAGCTAGGCTCGTGGGACTTTAAGTGACCACACACATAGCAGAAGGCCGCAGGTGCAGGGTGGCAGACTACTAGGCAAGCTTGCTATAGACTGTATACATCTATCCCTATACATTGCCATACCTCATTATGTCAACCAGGAAGGCTCACAAATCACTAAAAGGGCCCAAAAACCCCAAAAGTTCTCAAGGCCCCAACCTGACTATGAAGGACTATTTTAAACCATTAGACCCTCTGTCGCACAACCATATAAATACACAACAGGATAATGGCAGCGACTCAGAGGACTCAGACGCGACCTCAATGCAACACACCCCACCTAGGCCTTTAACCAAGGCTGATTTAAGCACACTACCTACCAAAGAGGACTTTGCGGCCTTGATGACCCACGTCAGCCAGCTTATTAAAGACGGCCTGAAGGAGGTTAGAAAAGACCTAAATGAGCTGGGTAATAGGGTAGAATACTTAGAGGAAGGGTCTGAGTATATAAACAACGAGCATGAGGTTATGTCACGGCAGTTACACCAGCAAAATATTATCATTGACAACCTGCAAAATCATGTAGAAGACCTCGATAATAGGGGCAGAAGGCAGAATATCCGCATACGCGGCATCCCAGAAAGTGTTCTACACCAGCAACTGGGGGACTATCTACAGAATCTATTCAAACACCTTGTTGGCCCAGAGGTGATTCCAGACATGCCGCTCGATAGAGCCCTACGACCCCCTCCAAAGTCTACAGACCCACCTAGGGATGTTATCCTGAAATTTCAGTATTATAAGGACAAGGAAACTATCTACAATGCTGCAAGGAAAACACAGTCTGTCTTTATTTATTCTTAGAGTTACTCTCCCCCATCCATTGTTTGTTCAATGTTCATATATAGTGTGATGATAACACGTTGGTTTTCTTTTTGTCTGTACCCCCCTACCTTTAATATTGATATCAACAGTCCTTTTGCCTTATGTCATCCAACATTGTCAAAAATGCTGACCTATGCATATTTTTTTCTGTGTGGGTTGATGTTTATGTTTATGTTTTCTCTCCAGCCAGCCGGCTCTTATCCCTTTCTCTCTACTTCTTTTCCTCCCACGCTATCCCTTGTCGTTGGTGCTCCATCACTGGGCCTCAAGCATGCAAGTAAGTACTCCTCTATAAGTTGTTGTGCTCCTCATACACATAATATAACATACACACAGCACAGAGCGACATACCGCCATGCTATAATTACCACACCCCTCATACATCATGAGCCCTCCTAGTGTCAAAATCCTTTCACAAAACGTGAAAGGCCTTAATTCCCCGACCAAACGGTCTATTGCCCTAAATTGGTTCCGCAAGCAGGACGCCGACATAATCTGCATGCAGGAGACACACTTTACCCTGTCGGCGGCCCCGGCGTGCTCCTCCAGCGTTTACCTGTTGGGATACTTTGCCCACAACACGACCAAAACAAATGGGGTGGGCATATTGGTTCACAGAAGGCTTCCCTTCTCCCTCACATCCAAACATCAGGATGAAGCAGGTAGAATCCTAATATTAGTAGGCACCTTATACAATCAGCCAGTCACTCTAGTGAATGTATATGCACCTAATAAACGTCAAGCGAAATTTTTCAGGAAGGCCATGGACATTCTCACGCCCATAGCTACAGGTCTGGTGTTGTTGGCAGGCGACTTCAATGTTGCATTGTCACCAGCGCTAGACTGCTCACTGGGGCGTAGTTGCATACCTACCTCAACACTGCGCTTCATTCAGAGCAGCCTACAGAACCTGTCTCTAGTGGACATATGGAGACTTAATCACCCCCAGACAAAAACCTATACCTTTTATTCGTATCCTCAGAGATCCTCATCTAGGATTGACTATATTTTTATTGACCAGAATCACCTACACCTGACAAGACACTCGTACATAACTCCCGTATCGTGGACAGACCACTCTACCATTACCATAGAGATCTCCTGGCCTACAGCCCCTGTGTCCCAGTATTGTTGGAGACTTGACGACTCGCTCCTTAAAAATGTGCAACTGACTGAAGAGATCACTCGATCTCTAACGGAATATTTTCTCCTTAATGACAACGGTACGACGAAACCCCATATAGTGTGGGACGCGCACAAGGCAGTTATAAGGGGGGATTTCCTCAAGTATAAAGCGGCCGAAATTCTTTCAGCTATTGAATCCCTCCCTAATCACAAAAGCCCTGGCCCAGACGGACTGTCCAACTCTTACTATAAATCCTTTCAGCACATTTTAGCCCCACACTTAGCCACTCTGTTCAAATCTTTTTCCAGAGATATGTTATCAGCGCATATCGCACTGATCCACAAGCAAGATAAACACCCGAACCTCCCGGGCAGCTACCACCCCATCTCCCTAATTAACACTGACGCAAAAATAAATGCTAAAATTCTCGCTACCAGAATTAACAAGCTGCTGCCGCAACTTGTCCACACCGACCAGACAGGCTTTATTCCGCGTCGGGAGGCCAGGGACAATACCATTTAAACACTGCACTTAATAGACTATGTGTCTACCTCCAAAATCGACTCAGTGCTGGTCTCTACCGACGCGGAAAAAGCAGTTGACAGGCTGAACTGGACATATTTAAGCTCAACTCTGACGGGACTTGGCTTTGGAGACACAACCATAAATAGAATATTTAGCTTATATAACAGCCCCTCCGCGAGGATTAAAGTCAATAACACCCTTTCAGACCCTTTTCAAATACATAACGGAACCCGACAGGGATGCCCACTCTCTCCATTGCTGTTCGCAATAGCAATGGAAACACTAGCCGCACACATCAGGAACAACATGAACATCAAGGGAATTGTAATAGGCCCCTCCGAATACAAAATCAGTCTTTATGCTGACGACATCCTACTGACTCTATCCGACCCCCGTAATTCGATCACTCACCTTTTAGCAGAATTCCACCAATTTGGTAAATTATCGCATTTCCATATTAATTATCAAAAATCTAACATTCTCAATATAAACATGAACCCCAAAAAAATTGCAGCCCTTGCCAAGATATGCCCATACCACTTGCGTAGCGACCAGATAAAATACCTAGGTATTACCCTCACCCCTAAAATAAGCTCACTTTTTCAGGCTAACTACGTCCCGCTCCTTAAACGGATCCAATCTAATAGCCAAAAGTGGCAGTCTAAACCGTTTTCTTGGTGGGGCAGAATGCAAGTGGTTAAGATGTCCATCTTCCCTCTTGTTCTGTATACCCTTCAGACAGTTCCTATAGACCAGTGTTTTTCAACCAGTGTGCCGTGGCACACTAGTGTGCCATGAGAGATCCTCAGGTGTGCCACGGCAGACTGACAACAGTGTGACATATTTTTTAAACTTTGCTTGTTTTTTACTCCCAGTGCAGGGGTAGTTTGTAGAAGCATGGCATAACAGCACAATACATACAGTATGTGTGTGTTTGTGTGTATGTGTATATATATATGCTGTATTAGGCTACAATGTGTGATTTTTTTTAAATTTTGGGATGGTGGTGTGCCACAGGATTTTTTAATGTAAAAAAGTGTGCCATGGCAAAAAAAAGGTTAAAAATCACTGCTATAGACCTCCCTCAGACATACCTAGACCAGCTGCAATCAATCCTTAACAAATTTATATGGGGAAGCAGAAGACCTAGAGTAGCGAGACATACTTTGTATCGCCCAAAGATAAAGGGAGGACTAGCCATCCCTTGCATCACTCAGTATTACCAAGCGGGCACATTGCAACGCGTGTTGGACTGGCATGCAGGGCATCTAGATAAAGCATGGATATCACTAGATTCACACATACTCCAATCCCCTCAAATTGGTCCTCTCTGTTGGCTACCTCCTACCTACAGACCGTTAGTAGCAAAAAATCACCTCTATATAAACACATATTCAGCACGTGGGACAATATTCTGAACCACATACCAGGAATCTCCTCCCCCTTTTCCCCCATGTTCCCGATTTTCCAAAACACAGAATGGCTACAAAACATACATTCCGCGGTCAAATATACTAGATTCTCTGATCTGGGCTTCTCTTCACCAATCTGCGAGTTTCTCCATTTGGGCGCCTTGAAATCTGCACCCGACTTGTCAGATATACTGCAGGGCACCTTTAAACACTGGCTTAAGTACTCCCAATTAAAGCATCTTTTAGCAACCTCCCCCCACAGACTCTCTCTTCTTCGCCCCCTTACTCACTTCGAATCCATATGTAGACATGGGAAGGCCTTGAAGGGTTCCCTAGCTATTTCCAAAAGAATTTTAGACGCCTGCCTATATAAACAGCTACCTAAAACCACACAGTCTTGGTCAGCCGAGGTGGAACTAGAGCTCTCTGAGGAGCAGTGGGAACGTTTGTACCAATACACTCACAGTTCATCAACTTCCACTCAAATCCTGGAAATGAATTACAAAATCATAACCAGGTGGTACCTAACACCGATGAGGCTATCACGCATATATCCTGGTTCCTCTTCTAGATGCTGGAGGGGCTGCGGGGCCGCTGGTCACATGACCCATATATGGTGTTCTTGTCCTAAGCTTCAAGTCTTTTGGCAGGCACTGCAGCGATTTGTAACCCCATTATTTGATGCATCATTTGTAATCACGCCTACTATGGTGTTATTCAACGACAAACCCAAACATTCCTGTAAACTTCGCTCACACCTTCTTCAGATATGTCTGAATGGAGCAAAGTCGCTCATAGCTAGGGCTTGGAAAACAGAAGTGACACCTACAATTGAGTCCTGGAAAGCACGAACACAAGAGCTAATCCAACTAGAGTAGTACTACTACTTTAAGAATAACAAAATGACACACTATCACCATGTTAAGTTTTATTGGGAAAAAATAAATCCACTGAGGCCTTAGTGCTAGTACCCATGGCCCCTTCTTTTACCCTTCCCTTCTCTGTTTCCTCTCTAACATAGTCCTCCCCCTTTCCATTTCTATACTTACTTTGGCGTGCCTCTCGTAAAGCGCCTCTCCAGTTCCTACCCGGCTAGTAGTTAAATCACCACACTTCTGAACAACTGTTGTGATGATTATATTGTCCATGTACCCCCCTTTCCCTTTTTTTTTTACCACTTCCCATTTTCCCTGGTCTTTTATGTTTTTCTTTTTCTCCGTTTTTTTTTTTTTTTTCGTTTTTTTTTCTCTCCGATCCATACTTGTTGTAAAACTGAAAAATGTTCAATAAAAATGATATTTAAAAAAAAAAATAATAAGTGGACAACTTTATGTGTTATACGGTGACCACTCAGTTATGTCCGTAGAAAATATGCTTAATCTGGGCGGCTCAAAAGCCTTATATATAGTTATCCTCATGAGATTCATAATATTACATTTTAGCTGATTCATAATGTGGTTTGAATTTAAAACTATAAAAGTAAAAACTATATGTCTGTAATGAAACGTGTTCTGAAAGTTGTCATACTGTGTAAATAAACCAATCACAGATATGATAATGTGGGTGTGTGAGACTTAACCAATGGCTATGTGCCATTATTACCCTTGAGTAAACTTTTATTGACAGGACTGACATCTTACACGTAAGAAAACCAGATGAATATGACATAAAAATATTCATTGCAATTAACAATAGATAGATTATTGCGCGATTCCTAAGTTACATCAAATGATCAAAGCTAATATATAAAGAGTGAGTTAATATATTAGCCGTCAAGACGTGTCGGCATTTCTCAAGTGCAACATAGTTGAAACAATTTAGATGTTTGTAGAAAAGGCTCTGTGCCTAATCTATGATAATACGCTGTGGTGTAACAAGAGGATCTTGTATTAGTGTAGAGATACCAGAAACAGTGCGATAATCTGTATTAGGGTTTAACCTAGTAAACAATCACTCTGGACGTCAGCTAGGGAGATGCAAATGGAGATGCACATCCATTGCAATACAACACGGACCGAGGCTTCAGAGCCACTCGGCTGACTCAAGCAATCCAACAGAGCAGCTGGGCCATGAAGGGGCTCGTCTCCAGTGATGTCACAGCTTCTGGTACCAGCAAAAGGAACACGGCCAGTGGTGTAGTAGCACTTACGATAAGTCTACGTAATGCGGGCTCCCAAGTATATATCCAATAATAGAGGAAGACAAAGGTTCAGATATAAAGTGGATTTATTAAAATAAGATAAAAATGTTGCACAGCAATGCGTTTCGTGGCACAAGCTGCCGTTTCATCAGGCTGTAGAGGGGTAAACTTTAAGTGAAGCAGGCTCATTAACACCTAGATTACGAGTTTGGGGTTAGCCTTAAAAAGCAGGGTTGAGAGGTCCCAACGCTGCTTTTTAACGCCCGCTGGTATTACGAGTCAGGCAGGAAAGGGTCTAGCGCTCACTTTTCTTCCGCGACTCGAGGCTACCGCAAATCCCCTTACGTTAATTGCGTATCCTATCTTTTTAATGGGATTTGCCTAATGCTGGTATTACGAGTCTTGGAAGAAGTGAGCGGTAGACCCTCTCCTGTCCAGACTCCTACCTCATTTAAAAGTCAGTAGTTAAGAGTTTTATAGGCTAACGCCGGAACATAAAACTCTAAACTAAAGTGCTAAAAAGTATTCTAACACCCATAAACTACCTATTAACCCCTAAACCGTGCCCCCCCCCAACATCGCAAACACTATAATAAAATGATTTAACCCCTGTTCAATCCGATTGGCTGATTGGATCAGCCAATAGAATGTGAGGTCAATTCTATTGGCTGATCCAATCAGCCAATCGGATTGAAGTTCAATCCGATTGGCTGATTAAATCAACCAATCGGATTTTTCCTACCTTAATTCCGATTGGCTGATAGAATCCTATCAGCCAATCGGAATTCGAGGGACGCCATCTTGGATGACGTCATTTAAAGGAACCGTCATTCGTCGTTAGTCCGTCGTGCTGGAAGGATGCTCCGCGCTGGATGTCTTCAAGATGGAGTCGCTCCTCGTCGGATGGAAGAAGATAGAAGATGCCGCTTGGATAAAGCCTTCTGCTGGTCCGGATGTCCTCTGCTGCCCGAGTAGGATGAAGACTTCTGCCGGTCTGGATGTCCTCTTCTGCCCCATCGGATGACCACTTGTGCCCGGCTGGGTGAAGATGGCTCAAGGTAGGGTGATCTTCAATGGGGTAGTGTTAGGTTTTTTTAAGGGGGGATTGGGTGGGTTTTAGAGTAGGGGTGTGTGGGTGGTGGGTTGTAATGTTGGGGGGTATTGTACTTTTTTTTACAGGTAAAAGAGCTGATTACTTTGGGGCAATGCCCCGCAAAAGGCCCTTTTAAGGGCTATTTGTAATTTAGTATAGGGTAGGGCATTTTATTATTTTGGTGGGCTTAGATTAGGTGTAATTAGTTTAAACTTCTTGTAATTAGTTGTTTTTTTCAGTAATTTAGTGTTTGTTTTTTTCGTAATTTAGTTTATTGAATTTAATTGTAATTAATTGTAGGTAGTTTAGGTAATTAGTTTAATGATAGTGTAGTGTTAGGTGTAATTGTAACTTAGGTTAGGTTTTATTTTACATGTAATTTTGTACTTATTTTGGCTAGGTAGTTATTAAATAGTTAATAACGATTTAATAACTATTGTACCTAGTTAAAATAAATACAAAGTTGCCTGTAAAATAAAAATAAATCCTAAGCTAGCTACAATGTAACGATTAGTTATATTGTATCTATTTTATGGTTTATTTTATAGGTAAGTATTTAGTTTTAAATAGGAATAATTTATTTAATTGTAGTTATTTTATTTAGATTATTTAAATTATATTTAAATTAGGGGGGTGTTAGGGTTAGGATTAGATTTAGGTTTAGGGATTAATAACTTTATTATAGCGGCGGCGACATTGGCGGCGGCAGATTAGGGGTTAATTAATTTAATATAGTTGCGGCACGTTGGGGGGGGCAGATTAGGGGTTAATAACTATAATGTAGGTGTCGGCGATGTTGGGGGCAGCAGATTAGGGGTTTATAAGTATAATGTAGATGGCGGCGGTGTACGGAGCGGCAGATTAGGGGTTAATAATATAATGTAGGTGTCGGCGATGTCGGGGGCGGCAGATTAGGGGTTAATAAGTGTAAGATTAGGGGTGTTTAGACTCGGGGTTCATGTTAGGGTGTTAGGTGCAGACATATTTTTTATTTTCCCATAGGAAACAATGGGGTTGCGTTAGGAGCTGAACGCTGCTTTTTTGCAGGTGTTAGGTTTTTTTTCAGCCATCTCAGCCCCATTGTTTCCTACCAGCGGCACTTTTCTCTGTACTTGGCAAATCTCTCTCTGAGGTGCATTGCCATAAGCACCCTATCAAAGTGCTATGGAGCACCAGAAAAACTTAACCCAAAATAAAAGCCCCTCATTGCAAATGACGTGCAGGCTGGGAGTATGTAAATGAGACTGATTTAACAGGAGCTACAAATGAGCCCACAGGCCAGGCGGGTAAAGCAAAAAAAGCAACCAACCAAGGGCTTGAGGCCTGTGAGATTAAGACATTTTTAGGGTTGCCACCCATCCCTTCAAATACAGAACACTTATAAGTTACACATGCTGCAGGGTGTGCAGGGAGGAATATGAATAGAGCTGTCCAGAAACACAATACATGTTCCTCCCTGCACACCCTGCAGCATGTGTAACTCATAAGTTTCCAGGAAAACATGGCTGAGGTGGCAACTTTAGACATTTTTGATGAAGGAAGTCTGAAGCTACATAGGTTCACGCTGTATTCAAGGTTACAACTTTAGTAGCCTATTTGGGGTCAGAATCAACCCTCACATAACTTAAGAGCATTGATTAAGTCTACGCTGCGCGCGCGTGTCTCTCGTCCCCCCACCTTCCCCTGTCTGCAACACATGCAGCAAGTAAACCCTTAAAAAATGTCATAGGAAGAAAATAAACCTTTTCGCATACAAGAAAACACAATTTTTTTTGGTTTGTTTTTTGTCCCCACTTAAAGGGACTTGCAACCCCAATTTTTTATTTCATGATTCAGATAGGGAATACAATTTTCAGCCACTTGTTGATTCACTTGTACTATCCAATTTGCTTCATTCTCATGGTATCCTCCGTTGAAAGGTAGGCAATGCACAGCTGGAAGCTAGTGGAACACAGGCGTTGAGCCAATGACAAGAGGCACACAGGTCTAGTCACTGCGTTCGGCGAGCCAACGATAAGAGGCACACAGTGCAGCCTCTACAGCCAGTGAGCCAATGGCAAGGGGCACACACGTACAGTCTCTGATCAGCAGCTTGCTCCCATTGGTGCATTGCTGCTCCAAAGCCTACCTGGGTATGCTTTTCAACAAAAGCTGCCAAAACAACGAAGCAAAATAGATAGCAGTCCATTAGAAAGTTGTTTAAAATGGTTTGCTCTATCCGAATCATTAAAAGACAATCTGGGGTTTGCAGGCTCTTAAAGTACCAGAGGTGTAATTGAAGGCACTGTACCACCACAGGGGAGAGGCAGGACTGTGCCAAAAAGATCCTGGGCTTGAGGCCGGCTAACAGAACTGAACGTGCACTACTTGTCTCCTGAGTCATGTTACTTAATGCTGTGATGATGTTAACTTGGCACTACAACAGGGCAAATGTGATCTCTGACTCAAGAGCTAATGCCTAAATGAGAACAAATAACCTCTGTGACATCACAGGCCTCATTGGTGACAAACCAGCACTAGCCACAAACATTGCAGGCAGAGCCTAGGTGAGCTGAGCTGTCACTCTAGAGGGGACCTCTAAGCCAATACGGGACAACTCTTCTCAACCTGGGAAGACTGTGATCTTTTTGTCTATCTCTTTGCCCACCTCACGACGCACCCTCTTACACTTGAAGTGAAACAGGTGCACTAAGGCTGCTACCAGCGGCACTTTTCTCTGTACTTGGCAAATCTCCCTCTGAGGTGCATTGCCATAAGCGCCCTATCAAACTGCTATGGAGCACCAGAAAAACTTAACCCAAAATAAAAGCCCCTCATTGCAAATGACGTGCAGGCTGGGAGTATGTAAATGAGACCGATTTAACAGAAGGTGCAGATGATCCCATTGGCCAGGCAGATAAAGCAATAAAAGCAAATGAGAAGCTGCCTTTACATAGTTACATAGTAACATAGTAGATGAGGTTGATAAAAGACTGAAGACCATCGAGTTCATCCTATACAAACCTAATATACTCACAGAAAAGCTACAGTTAAAGGGATAGTAAAGTCCAAATTAAAATTTCATGATTTAGATAGGGCATATAACTTTAAACAACTTTCTAATTTACTTTTATCATCAAATTAGCTTTGTTCTCTTGTTATTCTTAGTTGAAAGCTAAACCTAGGTAGGCTCACATGCTAATTTTCTAAGACCTTGAAGGCCGCCTCTCATCTAAATGCATTTGACAGTTTTCACAGCTAGAGGACGTTAGTTCACGTGTTTCATATAGATAACACTGTGCTCATGCACGTAAAGTTATTTAAGAGTCTGCACTAATTGCCTGAAATGCAAGTCTGTCAAAAGATCTGAGATAAGGAGGCAGTCTGCATCGCGAGATTACATATGCAGCGTAGGTTTCAGCGCAACTGCTGAAACCCACGTCGCCCGTAAGTTTACTTCCCACATTGGGTGATTCACATATACGGCGCATTCAGATCATAAACTGCCTTAAGTTGGATAAACTGGCGATGTTCAGAAATGTACGCAAATACACATTGCTGGAGTCGCCAGTGACTTACAGCAGTTTATAAACTGCCGGCGCATAAGTAAAAACAAAAGAATGTTACATCGCCCGTAAAAGTCTAACCCGCCTCCCAAAAATTAACCCGACACGTCAAAATCCCTATATCCGCCATCCCCCCACATCGCAACTAATAATAAAAGTGATTAACCCCTAAACTGTCATCCTCCCACAACACAATATACCTAATTAAACTATTAACCCCTAAACCGCCATCCCCCACAATGCAATAAATTGAAGAAAACTATTAACCCCTAATCCGCTATCCCCCACAACGCAATAAACTTAATTAAACTATTAACCCCTAATCCGCCATCCCCCACAACGCGATACACTTAAGTAAACTATTAACCCCTAATCCGCCATCCCCCCACAACGTAATAAACCTAATAAATGTATTAACCCCTAAACCGCCACCCCCCCACAACGCAATAAACCTAAGTAAACTATTAACCCCTCATCCGCCATCCCCCATAACGCAATAAACCTAATAAATGTATTAACCCCTAAACCGCTAGTTAAAATTAAAAGGGGGCCAAGCCAGCTATCTATGGATCGGTCGCATGTTTGATCTGCTTCTCTTCTGCAAGAGGCAAATCTATCTCAACTGTATTGCAATATTAAGGATAAACGACCACAGTGATAGCGTAAATACCGCAATCATTATGTTCTTGTGTAGAACCACATAAAGCTTTGCCAGCTCACTTTGGGATCACTGTCTGACCTTACTCAGTTTGCAGATCACTGTCTGACCTTACTCAGTTTGCAGATTACTGTCTGACCTTACTCAGTTTGCAGATCACTGTCTGACCTTACTCACTTTGGGATCACTGTCTGACCTTACTCAGTTTGCAGATCACTGTCTGACCTTACTCAGTTGCAGATCACTGTCTGACCTTACTCAGTTTGCAGATCACTGTCTGACCTAACTCAGTTTGCAGATCACTGTCTGACCTTGCTCAGTTTGCAGATCACTGTCTGACCTTACTCAGTTTGCAGATCACTGTCTGACCTTACTCAGTTTGCAGATCACTGTCTGACCTTACTCAGTTTGCAGATCACTGTCTGACCTTACTCAGTTTGCAGATCACTGTCTGACCTTACTCAGTTTGCAGATCACTGTCTGACCTTACTCAGTTTGCAGATCACTGTCTGACCTTACTCGGTTTGCAGATCACTGTCTGACCTTACTCAGTTTGTAGATCACTGTCTGACCTTACTCGGTTTGCAGATCACTGTCTGACCTTACTCAGTTTACAGATCACTGTCTGACCTTACTCAGTTTGCAGATCACTGTCTGACCATACTCAGTTTGGGATCACTGTCTGACTTTACTCACGCCTAGATTTAGAGTTTTGCGTTAGAAGGGGTGCGTTAGCTACGCGTGTTTTTTTCCCCCCGCACCTTTTAAACAACGCTGGTATTGAGAGTTCTCTGAAGGGCTGCGTTAGGCTCCAAAAAGGGAGAGTAGAGCATAATTTACCGCCACTGCAACTCTCAATACCAGCGTTGCCTACGGCAGCGGTAAGCTGGAAAAATGTGCTTGTGCACGATTCCCCCATAGGAAACAATGGGGCAGTTTGAGCTGAAAAAAAACCTAACACCTGCAAAAAACAGCGTTCAGCTCCTAACGCAGCCCCATTGTTTCCTATGGGGAAACACTTCCTAAGTCTGCACCTAACACCCTAACATGTACCCCGAGTCTAAACACCCCTAACCTTACAATTATTAACCCCTAATCTGCCGCCCCCGCTATCGCTGACCCCTGCATATTATTTTTAACCCCTAATCTGCCGCTTCGTACACCGCCGCAACCTACGTTATCCCTATGTACCCCTAATCTGCTGCCCCTAACACCGCCGACCCCTATATTATATTTATTAACCCCTAATCTGCCGCCCCCAATGTCGCCGCCACTTACCTACAATTATTAACCCCTAATCTGCCGACCGGACCTCACCGCTACTCTAATAAATGTATTAAACCCCTAAAGCTAAGTCTAACCCTAACACTAACACCCCCCTAAGTTAAATATAATTTAAATCTAACGAAAAAAAAAAAAATCTTATTAAATAAATTAATCCTATTTAAAGCTAAATACTTACCTGTAAAATAAACCCTAATATAGCTACAATATAAATAATAATTATATTGTAGCTATTTTAGGATTAATATTTATTTTACAGGCAACTTTGTATTTATTTTAACCAGGTACAATAGCTATTAAATAGTTAATAACTATTTAATAGCTACCTAGTTAAAATAATTACAAAATTACCTGTAAAATAAATCCTAACCTAAGTTACAATTAAACCTAACACAACACTATCCATAAATTAATTAAATAAACTATCTACAATTATCTACAATTAAATCAACTAAACTAAATTACAAAAAACAAACAAACACTAAATTACAAAAAAAACAAACGCTAAACTACAAAAAATAAAAAAAAGATTACAAGATTTTTAAACTAATTACACCTACTCTAAGCCCCTTAAAAAAATAACAAAGCCCCCCAAAATAAAAAAATGCCCTACCCTATTCTAAAATAAAAATTTTACAGCTCTTTTACCTTACCAGCCCTTAAAAGGGCCTTTTGCGGGGCATGCCCCAAAGAAAACAGCTCTTTTGCCTGTAAAAAAACATACAATACCCCCCCAACATTACAACCCACCACCCACATACCCCTAATCTAACCCAAACCCCCCTTAAAAAAACTAACACTAAGCCCCTGAAGATCTTCCTACCTTATCTTCACCACGCCGGGTATCACCAATCCGTCCAGAAGAGGCTCCGAAGTCTTCCTCCTATCCGGCAAGAAGAGGTCCAGAAGAGGGTCCGAAGTCTTCATCCTATCCGGCAAGAAGAGGGCATCCGGACCGGTAGACATCTTCATCCAGGCAGAATCTTCTATCTTCTTCCATCCGGCGCGGAGCGGGACCATCTTGAAGCAACCGACGCGGATCCATCCTCTTCTAACGACGTCCTAAGTCCGAATGAAGGTTCCTTTAAATGACGTCATCCAAGATGGCGTCCCTCGAATTCCGATTGGCTGATATGATTCTATCAGCCAATCGGAATTAAGGTAGGAAAAATCTGATTGGCTGATTGAATCAGCCAATCAGATTCAAGTTCAATGGATGGAAGACCTCTTCAGCGCCCCTTGGATGATGACTTCGGCCGCTGCGGATGTCCTCTTCTGTTCCATTGGTGGTCGGCTGGCTGAAGACGGCTAAAGGTAGGATGATCTTCAGGGGGGTAGTGTTAGGTTTATTTAAGGGGGGTTTGGGTTAGAGTAGGGGTATGTGGGTGGTGGGTTTCAATGTTGGGGGGGGTTGTATTTTTATTTTACAGGCAAAAGAGCTGATTTCTTTGGGGCATGCCCCGCAAAAGGCCCTTTTAAGGGCTGGTAAGGTAATAGAGCTGTTAACTTTTTAATGTAGAATAGGGTAGGGCATTTTTTTTATTTTGGGGGGCTTTGTTATTTTATTAGGGGGCTTAGATTAGGTGTAAGTAGTTTAAAATTGTTGTAATATTTTTGAAATGTTTGTAACTTTTTATTTTTTTTTAACTATTTTTGTACTTTAGTTAGTTTATTTAATTGTATTTAATTGTAGTTATTTGTAGCTAATTTATTTAATTAATTTAATGATAGTGTAGTGTTAGGTTTAATTGTAACATAGGTTAGGATTTATTTTACAGGTAATTTTGTATTTCTTTTAGCTAGGTAGTTATTAAATAGTTAATAACTATTTAATAATTATTTTAACTAGCTAAAATAAATACAAAGTTACCTGTAAAATAAATATAAATCCTAAAATAGCTACAATGTAATTATTAATTACATTGTAGCTATCTTAGGGTTTATTTTACAGGTAAGTATTTAGTTTTAAATAGGAATAATTTAGTTAATGGTAGTGTTAGGTGTAATTGTAACTTAGGTTAGGATTTATTTTACAGGTAAATTTATCTTTATTTTAACTAGGTAGCTATTAAATAGTTAATAACTATTTAATAGCTATTGTACCTAGTTAAAATAAATTGAAATGTGCCTGTAAAATAAAAATAAATCCTAAGATAGCTACAATGTAATTATTATTTATATTGTAGCTATATTAGGGTTTATTTTAAAGGTAAGTATTTAGTTTTAAATAGGATTAATTTAGTTAATAAGAGTTATAATATTTAGATGTATTAAATTAATATTTAAGTTAGGGGGGTGTTAGGGTTAGACTTAGGTTTAGGGGTTAATAATTTTATTTTAGTGGTGGCGGTGTAGGGGGGGCAGGATAGGGGTTAAAAATGTATTATAGGGATGACGGTATGGGGGGGAAGATTAGGGGTTAATAAGTTTAATATAGGTGGCGGCGGGGTCCGGGAGAGGCGGTTTAGGGGTTAAACAATTTATTTAGTTGCGGCGGGGTCCGGGATCGGCAGGATAGGGGTTAAAAAATTTATTATAGGTGGCGACGGTATGGGGGGGCAGGATAGGGGTTACTAGGTATAATGTAGGTGGCGGTGGGCTCCGGGAGCAGCGGTTTAGGGGTTAATACATTTATTATAGTTGCGGCGGGGTCTAGGAGCGGCGGTTTAGGGGTTAATAACTTTATTTCGTTGCGGGGGGCTCCGGTATAGGGGGTAGAACAGTGTAGTTTAGTGTGAGTGCTTAGTGACAGCTTATCAATAAAGCTGTAGAAAAGCCGAAGAGCAGCGAGATCGGATGAGTGATAACTATCACAGTCCGCTGCTCATCGCCACGCCGTACTTGGTGCGCGGCTTTTTGACAGTTTTTTTGATAACTTTGGCGAGATTTTTCAGGTCCGCGGCGGTGATGGTAGGCGAGCTTAGGCGGGCGTATTGGGCCGGCGAAGGCAGGTAAGTAGACACGTTGATAACTAGAGGCCAATGACTCCAAATAAATCTCCCCTGGCTGCAGATGGGAAGCACATAAAGCGGTAATACGGGGTGAGTCTATTAAGTTGAGAACCCACGGGAGGAAAATATACAATGCCACTACCGCTGCTCTGATGTTAAAAATTAACTCATTGGAGCTACAACATAAGAACTGCCCTCAAGACCGCAACACATTAACGCTTCGCACCAACGCCAGACGGGACTTACATGACTTACTCACTAAAGAAGCTCAGAGAAAGGCGCTCTCATTAAGGAAAACTTATTTCTATGAGTGCAATAGATCGGGCTCATACCTAGCCAGGCTTTTGAGGGTTCAAATAGGCAAATCGCAGATCTCTAAACTAATAATACCAAGTAATCAAACACTTATTGACAGTAGAGACATAGCCAATAATTTTGGAGAATTTTACGCAAACATTTGTAACCTGGATCCTGCTCAATCACATACACATTTGGCCCAAATGAATGAATATATTGCTGGAGCAAATCTCCCAAAGTTAGATCAGATCCAAAAAAACAAACTAGAAAGCCTGATTTCGATCCAAGAGATACTAAAAGCAATTAAAGAACTTCCCTCTGGGAAAAGTCCAGGCCCTGATGGTTTCTCCAATTCGTACTGCAAAAAATTTAAGATATTACTGATGCGACTGATGCTGAAAAGGCGTTTGATCGGATAGATTGGAGATTCTTGAGGGAAACATTATTGGAAATTGGAATAGAACCTAAAATGATTGTGCGAATATTCAGCCTTTATAAACACCCCACAGCCCAGATTAAAGCAAATGGGTTACTATCCAATGCATTTAACATTAATAACGGTACGAGGCAGGGTTGTCCTCTCTCCCCGACGTTATTTATACTTACTATGGAAGTATTTGCGGCACGGGTCAGGCTGAACCAAAACATAAAAGGTATAAAAGTAGGACCCCACAACTTTAAAATAGCGTTATACGCGGATGACGTCCTCTTCTCAGTATCAAACCATTCCTTATCAGTACCAGCAATTATGAAAGAAATATCGGTATTTGGCCAATTCTCAAATTGTTTGGTAAACCCCCTTAAATCAGAGATCCTAAACATTAACCTACCAAACTCAGCCTTTCAGACACTGACTTCCATTTGTCCATTAAAACTACAAACTAAATCTTTGAAGTTAATGAT
This sequence comes from Bombina bombina, assembly GCF_027579735.1. Classification (NCBI taxonomy): domain Eukaryota; kingdom Metazoa; phylum Chordata; class Amphibia; order Anura; family Bombinatoridae; genus Bombina; species Bombina bombina. The sequence continues at coordinate 63,260,766 of NC_069510.1, forward strand.
AGAAGGGGAGAAGCGCGGACTCAAGTGCAGTATAAAAAGTTTTATTAATTATATAACATGCGACAAATAAACACTCACAAGATGCTATAGCGGTCTGTACACATCAAAAGCCGACTGCTATATATCAAACCGGATTCTTTGCGATTGTGCCTCCGGATGTATGTGCCCAGTTCGTTCCAGTCTCTCTCGTAGGAATACAGCTCCACTGAGTTTACAGGCAATCCCGCTCTGCAGTCGCGGGATGAATGACGTCTCCTGTGGCGCTTGGTAAGCGATTGGATCGCTGGATGTTCCTTGGAGACTACGGATCCCACAAGGGACCAAAAAGCTAAGCAGATTACTTCAACGCGTTTCGTCCCGTATCGTCGGGACTTTGTCAAGAATACTTAGCTCACTCCTCTTTCTCCCTTATATACCAATAGGGGGAAAAAAATCCCATACGCTTAATTAATAAAATATAATTAAATTGATGATATATAAAGGGCACCGAGGAGAACAGAATTGATTAATTATAGGTACAGTCAAATTTGATGTTAAAATAATATAGACAGTATATATTGATTTAAAATAAATGTACTCTAAACGGAAATTGATTAATTAGAGGGAGAATTTGACCTATTCTCAGTTGATTATGTACAATTTCATAATTGCATATACACACATAAATAAAGTACAATATAGTATATACTTAATCCTAAAATCCATATATGCATGATATGATAAATAAATAGATGAATAAAAACAATAAAAAACAGTTAATAATAGACGGTGTCATAAAAAAGCCTGGATATCTAATTCTATATTTAACCCTTTTGGTTCTAAACAGTCAAGGGTTTTTATCCAAAAGGTTTCCCTTTGTCTTAACTTAAGCAATCTATTTGTGTCCCATCTATCTGGTGCAACCCATTCTATAATTTTAATACTAAGGTCATTGGAATTTTGATTGTGACAAACTTTGAAATGATATGATACACTGTGATTGTCAAAGCCTGATTCTATATTTTTTACGTGTTCCCTCAATCTATACTTTATTTTCCTTTTAGTTCTACCTACATAGATTTTACCACATTTGCAGGTTAATTGGTATACTACATATGTGGTATGGCAAGTGCATCTATGTTTGCATTTATAAGTATAACTGCCATCATAATTGGTAAAGACAGTGTGTTGTGTATCTATGAGGGGACACATGACACACTCAGAAACTTTACATGGATAGAGGCCTTCCTGTCCCCCACACAAATTGGTCAGTGTTCCATTATTTGTTTTTTGTTTAAAGTGATGGTAAAGTCGTATGTATTGCCAAATATATTCCTGATGCTCTTACCTTAACTAGCACATCGATGTGCTTATATAAATAAAAAAACCTTTTTTCACTTTGTAATGCCGTTTTTATTTGGCTAACCGTACAGTGTAATAATCTGCCTCTGTATCATTTTTTCACTGGGGCAGCTTTGATTGACATCGCTTTTAGCCAATCATCAGCTCACCATGCGCCCCATGTGAAATAGGAACTGCACGCTCCTGTGCTCTCAACTAAGTCATTGCTACTGACTGAGCATGCGCAATTATTACGCTACTTATAATTTTCAAATAAAGGTTTGTCATTTTTTTGAGGTAATTCTTTGGCAATAAATACTTACAATAATTGTATAAATGAAGAGAAAAATAATTGATGAAGACAGAAATGAAAGTAAACAGTGAATCAGTACGAAAGGAATGATTTACTGTTTACTTACATCGGATGCTATGTTTATGTAACCCGGAGCTGAGTATTCTCATTTAGAAATGCGCAAGTAGCGTAAGAATTGTGCATGCGCAGTCAGTAGCAATGAGTTAGTTGAGAGCACGAGAGCGTGCAGTTCCTATTTCACATGGGGCGCATGGTGAGCTGATGATTGGCTAAAAGCGATGTCAATCAAAGCTGCCCCAGTGAAAAAATTCTAGAGAGGCAGATTATTACACTGTACGGTTAACCAAATAAAAACGGCATTACAAAGTGAAAAAAGGTTTTTTTATTTATATAAGCACATCGATGTGCTAGTTAAGGTAAGAGCATCAGGAATATATTTGGCAATATATACGACTTTACCATCACTTTAAGTTTGGTGGGAGCTATATAATTTTTGATATCTTTGCTTTTTCTGAAGATAACTTCGGGCTTATCCCCTAAGACATTATAAAGCACTGGATCAAGTTTTAATACTTTCCAGTGTTTGTGCAGAATTCTTTTGATTTGATGGTGCTGGTTGTTGTACCTGGTAAAAAATTTGACATTCCCTTCATCATAACTTTTCCTAGCTTTATTCTTATTTTTATTCTTATGTTGATCATTAGTGAGTTGTGTTCTGTCCATTTGCAGGACCTTTGCTCTGGCAGTGTCTAATAATTGTTTATCATAACCTTTCTCTAAAAACTTTTTGGTTAGATGTTCAGCTTCCTTATTAAAATCATCTAAATAAGTGCAATTGCGGCGAATTCTCTGATACTGTCCCAGTGGTACATCAGCAGTGCCACAGTCTGATAGCTTCCATGCCACGCCGCATTGAGGCAGTAATTGCTGCAAAAGGGGCCCAAACCAAGTACTGAGTACATACAGTATGCATGCTTAGACTTTTCAGAGGTCCGATATTGTTCTATGTACAATCCTTGTTTTATTGATTGCATGTAATATTCTAATTTTCTGAGATTGTGGATTTGGGGTTTTCATGAGCTGTAAGCCATAATCATCACAATTATGACAAATAACGACTTGAACTATCTTGCTTTGCATGTAATGAGTCTATCTCATATATTAGTTTCACCTTTTAAGTTGCATTAGTGAAATAAATGAACTTTTGCACGATATTCTAATTTTTCGAGTTTCACCTGTATGTATAGATCATTAGTAAATGGAGGCTTGGGGGTACCCCACATTGCGGATTATGTAGATGCAGTCACATTGCATAGGGTGCTGGATTGGCATTGAGCAGGCAATAGCAAGGCTTTGGTAGCTTTAGACTCACATATTATGCAAGTACCTAGAGTAGGGGTGCTATGTTGGATACCAAAAAGCCTGAGGCCCCCCCTCTGCTATACATTAGATGTACACAAGCAGATCTTTAACTCTTGGGATGGAATAATTCAACGCAGGCACCATATTTCAGGGGCGAGGTCACCACTTTTTCCCATACCTGTTAATGCGGAGTTGATAGTGGAACTAGACAGGGGTCAACAGAGGTTAACTGAGTGGGGATACACTACCCCCCTGAAAAGCTTTATTAATGAGGGCAAACTCAGAGGAAGAGAGGAGATTAAGGAAGTGGCCCTGGGTAATTATGCTAGCTGGTTAAAATACCATCAACTCTCCCATTTTATTCTTACCTCTCCACATAGGGCAGATTTTCTGAGGCCATTATCTCACTCCTCTGTGCTAGAAATGAAGCTGCTACTCATGCTTTATCACTTTCGAGAAAATTATTACAAGCCACTATATATCCAGGAGCTAGTGAAAAATGTTGGAGAGGATGTACAGCGAGGGGTAACTATATACACATGTGGTGGGAGTGTAGTAAGTTGAGGCCATTCTGGAAAGGAATAGAAGCAAATTTAAAAAAAATACTAACAAGTGAATTCTGTTTAACCCCAAAAATAGCCCTTCTGAATGATCTACCGGCTTTCCTCTGTAAGTTGAGACTAACTCTCTTACAGATTGGTCTAAATGGAGCTAATGTGCTCATAGCCAATAAATGGAAGACCCCAGACATCCCTTCAGTGGGCACATGGAAAATAAAGGTATCAGAGCTGATCTCTTTAGAGGAGTTTGGATATATCAAAAGACAGAAAATACACACTTCATTAGATATCACATTTATCTGTGAGACATCCGAAACAGATCCATGCCCTGTGGGGGAAGGGGGCAATAAATAGTGCCCCTGTAATGCCACATTTTAGAGATATCCCCCCGACTCCTCCCTGTAGACTGATGAGTTTGTTGAGATGATCTGGAATGGAGGGAAGGGCAAGTTATAGACCAAACGGTCGACTATCACTTAGAGATTACAATGAAAGATTTATTTATGTAAATGACCTTCGCATTAGACATTAATTTAAGTTACTTTATTGTGACATATGAGTACATGTTTTGTTCTTATGATGTTTATTTGTTGGAAAAATGCATCTCCACAAGACTGTTTAGAACAGAGGGTTGTCTGTGATAAGCTTACTGGATGCACTGTTTTCCATGCAATTTTTGTAACATGATGAACCTTTAATAAAGAGATGTTTAAAAAAAAAAATCTATCTCCCTTAGCTGAATTACTAGCTTCATTTGCCCAGTTTATGTTGGGGTAGTTAAAATCTCCCGTAATTACAGCACTGTTATTAGCAGCCTTACCTATTTGCATTAGTAGTTGAATTTCCTCCATGTCACTAATGTTAGGGGGCTTGTAGCATGTTCCTAGTAATATTTGTTTATGATTTTGTTCCCCCATTCCTTATTTCAACCCACAGAGTCTCTACATTGTCGCCTGTATTATCATAAATATCTTCCTTTGTTGTAGGTTTAAGGTCAGGTTTAATATACATGCAGATTCCTTCACCTCGTTTATTACTCCTGTCCCTCCTAAATAAAGTATAACCGTCTAAGTTAACTGCCCAGTCATGTGAATCATCCCACCAAGTTTCAGTTACACAGATAATATCATAGTCCTCTTCTGCAACTAAGGGCTCCAGCTCCCCCATTTTACCCATCATGCTTCTTGCATTTGTTGTCATACATTTAATTTTCATGTGCTTTCTGCTGCTACTTGGTGCACTTTCCTCCAGACTTTCTAATGTGACACAAATTCCACTTGCCTAATAGCTGCCCTCATCTAACTCCACACTAACATCATTCTCACCTTTGCAGTCCCCACCTCCTTTTTCTCACCCTCCTACCCATCTAGATTGTAAGTTCCCACGGGAACAGGGCCCTCAATTCCCCCTGTATTTGTTTGTTAAACTTTGTCTGGGGTCTTTTATATTGTATTGTACTGTACTTTTATCTTTTTACCCATGGACTGCGCTGCGGGATCTTTTGGCACTTTATAAATAAATAATAATAATAATTTCCTAAGTGTACCCTTCTGTCATCCCTTCCTTGAGATATTCTAGGTGTGACATATTCACAGACTGATCTGTCTGTTCTATTATGCTTGGACTGACCCTCCCCCACCTTTCCCTAGTTTAAAAGATTCTCTAAGCGTGCTGCCATCCTCTCCCCCAACGCACCTGCACCCATGTCATTCAGGTGCAATCCATCCTAACTGTACAAATTGTAACCTAGTGAAAAGTCAGCCCACTGCTCTAAAATGTCAAACCCCTCATTTTTACACCATGTTTTTAACCTTGAACTAACTGACCTTATCCCCTTCTGCCTTACTGAGTTAGCACTTGGTACTGGTAATATTTCTAAAAATATTACCTTGGAGGTTCTTGTTTTAAGCTGGCTACCTAACTCCCTGAAGTAATTTTTTTAGGACTCTCCATCTCCTGCTGATTCCTTCATTAGTGCCAATATGCACCATGACTGTAGGATCAGACTCAGATCTCTCTAACAATCTACAATACGCTTACAATATACATAACACGAGCTCCTGGAAGATAGAAAACTGATCTATTTAAGGGGTCTGGATGACACATTGCACTATTAACCTTCCTAATAATAGGACAACCAACATCTGCCTCAGGCCCAGACTGGTATGCGCCTCTTCCATGACTGATGGACTGTTCACTATAGCTCTCCGCTTCCATAACTGAAGGATTACTCACTATAGAATTTATTTAAGGCAAACTTCTGGCGAGCCTCTCCAACTGCTGCACACTGAAAAGCTCAGCGGCAACTTTACCAAGGGCTTGCGGCCTGTAAGATTCAGAGATTTTTGATCAAGGATTCTAAATGGAAGGCTAAATGGGTTCATGCTTTATTTAAGGGTTAAACTTTAGTAGCCTCTTTGGGGTCAGAAGCAACCCTCAGTTAAATTAAAAGCATATATTAATTTTACGCTGCGCACAAGCATCTTTTCTTCCGTCTGCAACACATGCAGCAAGTAAAACCTTTAAAAATGTCAAATGAAGAAAATCAACCTCTTGGCATAGAAGAAGCTTTTCAATTTTAATTAATTTATTTATTTTAAAAATGTTGTCCCCACTTAAAAGGGATGTGCAACACCATTTTTTTTCATGATTCAGATAGGGTATAGAACATTTAACCACTTGTAGAGCTACTTCTATTATCAAATTTGCTTCATTCTCTTTGTATCCTTTGTTGAAAAAACAGCAAAGCACAATTGAACAGCTAGGTGAACACAACCGGTAAGCCAACAACAAGAGGCACACAGGCAGACCTTCTAGGTTACTGCAGCAGGCGAGCCAGTGAAAAGAGGCACACATTGCAGTCTCTACAGATAGACCTGTATAATCAGCATTTAATAGACTGCTGCAGCGTTATCAGTGGCTGATTTAGGAACCCATCATCAGTGGTTTTTAAGTCTAGTAATTGCATATATTGTGTGTGCACTCTGTGTTTGGAATAAAGAGCTACATTATTTAAGATTTGTGCTTCTTCCATAAGTTTTTTACAGATTAAAAAAAACAGTCAATCATCATCATTAGTGTTGAGATCAAACTCACTTTCCTTGTCCTGTCAGATGATGGAAACTACAGATGCAGCCCAAAGAGTGGCACAAGGAGGTGCTATAGAGAGCTTTGCATGGGGAACACTTTACAGATCTATCCTTAGATCCAGAAGAGCTCTCTGCATGCCCCTGCACAAAAAGGCAAATAAAATATTCATATCATGCTATGTATGACCATCACAAACCAGCAAAACACATAACATAGACACATCTAGACAATAAATGAGAGAAACCTACTGTAGTAAGAGGAAGTTCTAATGTTTCTGTACATAGCAGTGCCTCCTAGGGGTCAGAGATGGGCTGAGAAGCTGCAACTCTTGCTGGGTCCTGACCAGGGACGTGCAGAACCTCACCTGTCATTAAAAGAAAAAAAGAAAATAATGTTAAAGTAAAATAATTAAAAAAAACTTACTAAATGTTCTGACCTTAGTTGCAAATACCTGTAGAGAGGCAGCATCCAGCTAAGCCTCCTTTGATTGCGCAATAACTTAGAAGGTGCTGTATGGAGCACAACCCATGACTGTCAGGTCAGGAGTCACATGTTATCATTAAGCCAATCAGGAAAAAATCCCAAGTGAAGCAGCTCCAGGTGACAGTGCTAGTGGAAGACATTTTACAAGCATTTAACCCCGTATGCTCAGAGTCTATGTGTTGTTTATAACCTTCGTGTTAAAAAACATTCATAAACAATGTTATATAATTATACTGAAAACAATATTTATTTATACTTCTGTGAGTTGCAGAAAATTGTGGAAGGCAGGGAATAAAAGGAAATGGTTCTGCACAGCTGATTTCTCAAGGTTTATAGTTCACTGAGGTTGATAAGGACGACTGCCATAGCTGTGATGGTGATCAGGGACTTGACTAAACAGCATGGCAACACAAAGTAGTTTTATTCAAGAGAAGAGCATCAATTTAATACAACTCCAAGGATTTAATTTAATTAAAATTATTATTTTACTCACAAACACCTAGATTACAAGTTTGTGCTTTCGTCTTTTAACGCTGAAATATGGTATTTTCAGCGTTAAAACAGCCCCGCCGCCATTACAAGTCTTGTCGGTATAGCTGTACCGCAAACTGCAACGTCAGTCCCGCACTCCTAAAAATTATGTTTTTTCATGGGATTTCCATAGCGCCAGTATTACGAGTTATGCGGTAAAGCTAAAAAGCGAGCGTTACAGCCTAAAATTACAAGATCCGTACCGCCATCTAAAGTCAGTAGTTATGAGTTTTACACTACAAAGCTGTAACATAAAACTCATAACTAAAGTGTTAAAAAGTACACTAACACCCATAAACTACCTATTAACCCCTAAACCAAGGCCCTCCCGCATCGCAAACACTATATTAAATTTATTAACCCCTAATCTGCTGCTCCTAACATTGCTGCCACTTAAAAAAAATATTAACCCCTATTCCACCGCTCCCCGACATCGTCACCACTATAATAAACTTATTAACCCCTAAACCGCTGCCCTCCTGCATCGCAAACACTATTTAAATATTAGTAACCCCCAATCTGCTGTTCGCCCTCATCGCCCCCACTATACTAAAGTTATTAAGCCCTAAACCTATAAACTCCTAAACCGAAAGCCCCCCACAACTAAATATACTCAAAATATTAACCCCTAAACTGAAAGCCCCCTACATCGCAATAAACTAATTTAAACTAGTAATCCCTAAACCTAATGCCCCCCTAAATTTAGATTAAAATTACAATTTCCATATCTTAAATTAAATTAAAATTTACCTGTCAAATTAAAAAAACTAAGTTCAAACTAACAATTAAACTAATATAATTATTAAACTAAAATTAAACTAACTACCAATTAAATAAAACTAAACTACACATTAAAAAAATCCTAACACTACTCTAAAAATTACACAGTATCTAATAACAAAAAATAAAAAAGCCTCTGAAGAAGAAGTACTTCTTTAGTGAGATAAACTTCGAAACGCGTAAGGCGATTCTTCTTGGGCTACCCGGTCTTGGTAGTTGCTACATCTTTTATCGATTTATAGAAGCTGTTTTTAACCGTATTTGTAAAGACCGCTCCTTATTGCCTGATTCATACCTCATTTGTTGAGGGTTTGTCCTGTAAGCATAAATACAAGGGACTTGCATATGTGTGTATGTTAACTAAATAAATAAACTGTATTACACTATTAGTGTTCCCTTTTATTTTTACACATATTTGATACCGGAGCCCTATACAGATCCTATTCACCAGTCCGGGGGAAAACAGAAGAAAAGTTTTAACTACTCCCGCTTAGACTGCACAATCATCTGGATGGATAAAGCTGTGGGCGTAATACTTACCTCATCAGATTGAGGTAAAATCTGGTGAGTACCCAACCTTACCAATATCGGATTAAGAAATACCTGCACTTAAGCCTGAATACTTGATCTGACAGACTGTAACCTTAAAGAAATATATTCACATCTAAGTCCGTATATCTCAAGTGATAGACTGTGTAAACCTGTGTGGATTCAAAACAGTGATACCCTCCGGGCGGACTCTTTATTACATTACTTTGTTAATATTGTTTGTGTTACGCATTATCACTTGTATTTTGTTTATTTGCTATTAGACTAGTATTTTAGTACATTTTGATCTAATTGTCTTATGTTTATTTTCTTTGACTTTTACCATCATTCTTCATATTAAATTGGTGTTTTGTACTTTTAATAATTCATACATATACACATATATTCATCATTTATACACGATCTTTATACTTTAATATAATTTTTACTCTATTTCTATTTTTATTTTACTTTATGCTATTTTTTAATATTATTGGTGCCTCTTTTTTAGATATATCAGACCCATAGTATTAATATTTATAATATTTTTACATATCCCTATTATCATTGCATCCATATATTGTCCAGAGGATTTAATGATTCTTGTGGAGTAGCGTCACCTAGTACATTTTAGGTGATTTTATAGAACTGCCCAGATGCGCTGAAATCACAATTTCTTTCTTTCTTTCTATATATATATTTACTTGCTCTCCTTGGCAATCATCTGTTGTCCTTACTTCTTTTTTTTTCTTAATAACATTGCCAACTGGTCATCGATTTCATTTAGAAAATAAAAGAAACCCACAGACCACATGTATTAAACTGTGTGTGGATAAGGTTATCAACATGAGAACTTGTCCGCACGCATTTGCGGCATACGGACAGCGGACCCTGTTCGTCCATTGCTCGTATTTACCATTACACACTCAAGTGAGCGTATAATGCCCCCCCTTCCCTCACGCAACCAATCGTGCGCGAGAAGGGCATGTTGATTTCTCTCCACCAACTCAGAGGTGACTGAGATTGAAAGAAGCAGCGGTATAATGACAGCTGCTTTTTACATAGTGGGAGGCAGGCTGGAATGTGTGAACCTGTCCCGCAAGGGCTCTGAAGCAGTTTACGCTGCTTAGTACATGGCCATATAATTACATTTACAGGGATAAAAAGGTCAAATTGAATTGTGCATTAATTTATTTTAATTTAAAATAGAAGCATTTTTGCAGCAAACCCATATTAGAAAAAACATTATTACTGTTTCTCAGTGGCATATGAACATATGCTGCTAGTGGCGTGCACCAGCATTCAAACACCACATCTTCTCAGTGGGGTTTTGTGCCAGTGAAGACGTTCTTTATATCATACAAACCACTGCTGACTCTCTGAGAAGCTGTGGTGTTTAATGCTGATACACGGGCACACATAACATATGTGCATATGCTGCTGTAAAAACAGTAATACCTTTTACTAGAGGCATTTTTACTAAAGGAAGTATGTTACAAAGATGCTCTATTTAACATCTAAACACACCCATGTACATTTCAATGTTCACCTTTATATATCTTAAAGGGATATGAAATCCAACATTTTACTCTCATGATTCAGATAGAGCATGACATTTTACTCTCATGATTCAGATAGAGCATGACATTTTACTTTCTAATTTACTTCTATATTCAAATTTTTATCGCTCTCTTGGTATTTTTTGTTGAAAAACAGGGACGTAGGAGCTGGCCATTTCTGGAGAACTATAGGGCAGCAGTTTTACAAGAATGTTATCTATTTAAGAACACTAGATGGCAGCACTATACCCTGCCATGCAGTGATCCAGAGGCCTAAGATAGGGATCTCTACAACACAGAATATCATGGGAACAAACAAACATTGATACTAGAAGTAAATTGGAAACTTTTGTGAAAATGGTTCGCTCTGTCTGAATCACATAAGGAACTGTTTGGGTTTCCTACTCCTTTAAGGCTAATGGTTATGGATTTGTTACAGGGTTACTGCATTTAATATCACTCTGATCTGATTAAAAACAAACAAACAACAAACAGCAATATAAGTTTAAAACCAAAATGCCTGAAAACCAGACAGCTGGTCCCACTTAACAAAAGAAGTGAGTAAAGGATGTTTGCTTCTATATTACTATAGGACCAATGTGAGAAATACACAGGATCATGCTTGTGTCACTCTGGTGAGGCAGAAAATATCTTAATTATGCTGTAGGGTTTACTAATAATATCAATATTGTATTAATATTATAAACTTAATATGTATAATGAAGAGGAAGCTGCAGGTTACTATAGCAACTTCCTCACTGCTGATTAGCTACAGCAACATGGCTCTCAATGCTGATTGGCTGGCTGCAGAAAAACCTAAAATGGCAGTTGGTGCTTAACAGACTCCAACAGATCTGCTCACTGTGTGCAGTTAGTGATGAGGAAGATGTATCTGAGGCTTCTTGTCTATACTCTGCCTGCAATGTGATCATTTTGTCACTGCTGTTCTGTGAGGAGCATACAATCCTACAGAGAGACCATTCTCTGCTATTTCTCAAGAGACAGGAGCCCACCATTAGCTGTCATCTCACTGGCTGCCACCATCTGCTCAGGTTAGTGCAATGAGGAGGCTCATACAGACATTTTGAACATGGTTTTGTGGGTTAGAATTACCACTGGGTCACTACAGGGTAAAACAGAGGTCTATGACTCACAACACTGAATTCATGTAAGTGGGTGAGTGATGTAACATTTCTCAAACTTTTAATACTTAGCCCTTTTTATAATTAGACTGAAAGATATCCCATTAATAATTAACCATTTTGGTTATGGGCACACATAAGAACTACTGTCTAAATAAGGGACATGTTGAAAAGATGCAAAATATAGCTTCCTGTAAAGATAAAAACAAAACAAACTGTATTTTTAATCTAGAAGCAGCCAGTTGCATCATGGGTAATGTGTCCATCTTTCTTACAAATTATAAATATATTCCCTTTGAAACATTGTCTATCAGCTAAAAAAAACTATGTAATTTAATTCAATTACATTTTCTATGCCTGAAAATAAAAAATATAATTTTGGCTGAAAATTAGACTTTATAAAAGCTTTGTGTGGGATGAGAGTATACAGTATATATTAAAGCTTATTTGCTGGTATATTGGCAATTGTAAGACACACACAAGAGCAGATTTGTTTCTGTTATAGCTCCAGGTGGTGGGGGAAATGTGGTTTGGGTTTGTATAAGGGCCTTTATGTGCTGTGGGTAGTGGTGAAGGGTCAGGTAGTGGTTCTTTATCTCTTCTGGGGTTATAAAGTGGGGGTGTCAGATTGACCTGGGTAATAATAGATGTGACACTGTGTTTGGGCTTTGAAAGTGTGGTGTTTTGTGGCTGAAAACGCATAAAGTGGGACCTTTAGGCATTAAGGGGGACTAGCTAGTTAGGGTATTTGTTTTCAGTTAAGGCATCATTCTGGGGGGGCATGTGCGTTACATAATGTGTTGCATGAGTGACAGCTTTTTAATTATTTATGAAGGAAAAGGCCTTTAGGTGTCAGTGAAGCCTTGCATTAGGGTGTTCCATCAAGGTAACCATTATATCATCGGGTACATTGACCATTATGGATAGTGAGGTCCCTTACAGATGGTCATTATAGTTGGATCAGGTAACGTCTCTGGTTAGTAGGGGTATATTAAGGTGAATCTTCTATTGCTAGGTCATGCCATTCATACAATAAGTGACTGGATTGGAGCAGCATGGGTTAACATGAGATAAATGTGGTGGAGATGGTTATAGCTATTCGAGTGAGTAGTTCTGGACAGTTTACCATTAATAGTGGTGGTTAACCAGGAAAGTTCAGAGTTAAAGGGACATAGTGCTGTAAAATGTTTTCTTTAATGTGTTCCCAGTGATCCACTCTATCCACTGGGGTTTATTAAATTGAGTGGAGTGTGTTAAGTTGTTTACCTTTGTTATAATAGCTGTTTTACAATTATAAACCACCACCGGTGATGAAAATACAACTAATGCAATATTCTTTATGGAAAATCAATATAAAAAGGTGGCAAACCTCTCTCTCTGAGTATTGGCATTTTTGTGTGTGTATATACTGTACATATATATATATATATATATATATATATATATATATATATATTATTTTTTTCCATTTTCATAGTTATAAATTAAGGGGATCTGCTCTTCCTGCAAACTCAGTTCATTGGAAACGGAATGGTCTTAAGAACAATGGGTTGTAGCCATAATCAGAAAAAAACAACGTCCGGAGCGGGAGAACCCTGAAATGTATTAAAAAAAAAACAACAAAACCAGGAAGCAGAATGATACCCATTAAACCTACAGCAATTTTACAAAACTGCTGCAAAGAAGGCCCCAAACTGAGCCAAGAGTAGTCATGGCTGGTGCGAGAGGCCCCTGAAATGAAATTAAAAAATAACAAAACCAAGCAGCATCACAAACTAGGGTGTAAGTCCGGCCGGTGCGAGAGACCCATTCAACCTAAGGCTATATCACAAGACTGCTGTAAATAGGCCCTAAAAAGGAGCCAAGTGTAGTCAAGGCTGGTGCGGAAGACCCCTGCAATGAAAGCAAAAAGCAACAAAATAAGCCAGCAGCATAAAGCAGGGTGTAGTCCCGACTGGTGTGTGAAACCAACTAAACCTAAGGAAAGGTCACAAGACTGCTGCAAAAAAGGCCTCAAAGGGAGCCAAAGTTTGTCACAGCCGGTGAGGGAGACCTCTGAAATGTAAGCAAAAAACTAAGCAGCACCATAAACCAAGGCGTAGTCCTGGCCGGTGCGCGAGACCCATTTAAACTGAAGCCATCTAGTTTAAATGGGTCTCAACTGGTGTGCGAGACCAATTCAAACTGAAGCCATCACAAAAGACTGCTGCCAACAAGGCCCCTAAGGGGGCCAAGGGTAGTCACGGCCGGTGCGGGAGGCCCCTGCAATGAAAGCAAGAACACTAAGCAGCAGCACAAACCAGGGCCCAGTCCCGGCCGGTGCGCGAGACCCATTCAAACGGAAGCCATCTCACAAGTCTGCTGCCAAAAAGGCCCCTAAGGGGGCCAAGGGTAGTCGCGGCCGGTGCGGGAGCCCCCCGAAATGAAAGCAAGAACACTAAGCAACAGCACAAACCAGGGCGCAGTCCCGGCCGGTGCGCGAGACCCATTCAAACGGAAGCCATCTCACAAGTCTGCTGCCAACAAGGCCCCTAAGCTGCCAAAAAGGCCCCTAAGGGGGCCAAGGGTAGTCGCGGCTGGTGCGGGAGGCCCATGAAATGAAAGCAAGAACACTAAGAAGCAGCACAAACCAGGGCGCAGTCCCGGCCGGTGCGCGAGACCCATTCAAATGGAAGCCATCTCACAAGTCTGCTGCCAACAAGGCCCCTAAGGGGGCCAAGGGTAGTCGCGGCCGGTGTGGGAGGCCCATGAAATGAAAGCAAGAACACTAAGAAGCAGCACAAACCAGGGCGCAGTCCCGGCCGGTGCGCGAGACCCATTCAAACGGAAGCCATCTCACAAGTTTGCTGCCAACAAGGCCCCTAAGGGGGCCAAGGGTAGTCGCGGCCGGTGCGGGAGGCCCCTGAAATGAAAGCAAGAACACTAAGCAGCAGCACAAACCAGGGCGCAGTCCCGGCCGGTGCGCGAGACCCATTCAAACGGAAGCCATCTCACAAGTCTGCTGCCAACAAGGCCCCTAAGGGGGCCAAGGGTAGTCGCGGCCGGTGCGGGAGGCCCCTGAAATGAAAGCAAGAACACTAAGCAGCAGCACAAACCAGGGCGCAGTCCCGGCCGGTGCGCGAGACCCATTCAAACGGAAGCCATCTCACAAGTCTGCTGCCAACAAGGCCCCTAAGGGGGCCAAGGGTAGTCGCGGCCGGTGCGGGAGGCCCCTGAAATGAAAGCAAGAACACTAAGCAGCAGCACAAACCAGGGCGCAGTCCCGGCCGGTGCGCGAGACCCATTCAAACGGAAGCCATCTCAAAAGTCTGCTGCCAACAAGGCCCCTAAGGGGGCCAAGGGTAGTCGCGGCCGGTGCGGGAGGCCCCTGAAATGAAAGCAAGTACACTAAGCAGCAGCACAAACCAGGGCGCAGTCCCGGCCTGTGCGCGAGACCCATTCAAACGGAAGCCATCTCACAAGTCTGCTGCCAACAAGGCCCCTAAGGGGGCCAAGGGTAGTCGCGGCCGGTGCGGGAGGCCCCTGAAATGAAAGCAAGAACACTAAGCAGCAGCACAAACCAGGGCGCAGTCCCGGCCGGTGCGCGAGACCCATTCAAACGGAAGCCATCTCACAAGTCTGCTGCCAACAAGGCCCCTAAGGGGGCCAAGGGTAGTCGCTGCCGGTGAGGGAGGCCCCTGAAATGAAAGCAAGAACACTAAGCAGCAGTACAAACCAGGGCGCAGTCCCGGCCGGTGCGCAAGACCCATTCAAAAGGAAGCCATCTCACAAGTCTGCTGCCAACAAGGCCCCTAAGGGGGCCAAGGGTAGTCGCGGCCGGTGCGGGAGGCCCCTGAAATGAAAACAAGAACACTAAGCAGCAGCACAAACCAGGGCGCAGTCCCGGCCGGTGCGCGAGACCCATTCAAACGGAAGCCATCTCATAAGTCTGCTGCCAACAAGGCCCCTAAGGGGGCCAAGGGTAGTCGCGGCCGGTGCGGGAGGCCCCTGAAATGAAAGCAAGAACAATAAGCAGCAGCACAAACCAGGGCACAGTCCCGGCCAGTGCGCGAGACCCATTCAAACGGAAGCCATCTCACAAGTCTGCTGCCAACAAGGCCCCTAAGGGGGCCAAGGGTAGTCGCGGCCGGTGCGGGAGGCCCCTGAAATGAAAGCAAGAACACTAACAAGCAGCACAAACCAGGGCGCAGTCCCGGCCGGTGCGCGAGACCCATTCAAACGGAAGCCATCTCACAAGTTTGCTGCCAACAAGGCCCCTAAGGGGGCCAAGGGTAGTCGCGGCCGGTGCGGGAGGCCCCTGAAATGAAAGCAAGAACACTAAGCAGCAGCACAAACCAGGGCGCAGTCCCGGCCGGTGCGCGAGACCCATTCAAACGGAAGCCATCTCACAAGTCTGCTGCCAACAAGGCCCCTAAGGGGGCCAAGGGTAGTCGTGGCCGGTGCGGGAGGCCCCTGAAATGAAAGCAAGAACACTAAGCAGCAGCACAAACCAGGGTGCAGTCCCGGCCGGTGCGCGAGACCCATTCAAACGGAAGCCATCTCACAAGTCTGCTGCCAACAAGGCCCCTAAGGGGGCCAAGGGTAGTCGCGGCCGGTGCGGGAGGCCCCTGAAATGAAAGCAAGAACACTAAGCAGCAGCACAAACCAGGGCGCAGTCCCGGCCGGTGCGCGAGACCCATTCAAACGGAAGCCATCTCAAAAGTCTGCTGCCAACAAGGCCCCTAAGGGGGCCAAGGGTAGTTGCGGCCGGTGCGGGAGGCCCCTGAAATGAAAGCAAGTACACTAAGCAGCAGCACAAACCAGGGCGCAGTCCCGGCCGGTGCGCGAGACCCATTCAAACGGAAGCCATCTCACAAGTCTGCTGCCAACAAGGCCCCTAAGGGGGCCAAGGGTAGTCGCGGCCGGTGAGGGAGGCCCCTGAAATGAAAGCAAGAACACTAAGCAGCAGTACAAACCAGGGCGCAGTCCCGGCCGGTGCGCGAGACCCATTCAAACGGAAGCCATCTCACAAGTCTGCTGCCAACAAGGCCCCTAAGGGGGCCAAGGGTAGTCGCGGCCGGTGCAGGAGGCCCCTGAAATGAAAGCAAGAACACTAAGCAGCAGCACAAACCAGGGCGCAGTCCCGGCCGGTGCGCGAGACCCATTCAAACGGAAGCCATCTCACAAGTCTGCTGCCAACAAGGCCTCTAAGGGGGCCAAGGGTAGTCGCGGCCGGTGCGGGAGGCCAAGGGTAGTGTGGGAGGCCAAGGGGGCCAAGGGTAGTCGCGGCCGGTGCGGGAGGCCCCTGAAATGAAAGCAAGAACACTAAGCAGCAGCACTAACCAGGGCGCAGTCCCGGCCGGTGCGCGAGACCCATTCAAACGGAAGCCATCTCACAAGTCTGCTGCCAACAAGGCCCCTAAGGGGGCCAAGGGTAGTCGCGGCCGGTGCGGGAGGCCCCTGAAATGAAAGCAAGAACAATAAGCAGCAGCACAAACCAGGGCGCAGTCCCGGCCGGTGCGCGAGACCCATTCAAACGGAAGCCCTCTCACAAGTCTGCTGCCAACAAGGCCCCTAAGGGGGCCAAGGGTAGTCGTGGCCGGTGCGGGAGGCCCCTGAAATGAAAGCAAGAACACTAAGCAGCAGCATAAACCAGGGCACAGTCCCGGCCGGTGCGCAAGACCCATTCAAACGGAAGCCATCTCACAAGTCTGCTGCCAACAAGGCCCCTAAGGGGGCCAAGGGTAGTCGCGGCTGGTGCGGGAGGCCCCTGAAATGAAAGCAAGAACACTAAGCAGCAGCACAAACCAGGGCGCAGTCCCGGCCGGTGCGCGAGACCCATTCAAACGGAAGCCATCTCACAAGTCTGCTGCCAACAAGGCCCCTAAGGGGGCCAAGGGTAGTCGCGGCCGGTGCGGGAGGCCCCTGAAATTAAAGCAAGAACACTAAGCAGCAGCAAAAATCAGGGCGCAGTCCCGGCCGGTGCGCGAGACCCATTCAAACGGAAGCCATCTTACAAGTCTGCTGCCAACAAGGCCCCTAAGGGGGCCAAGGGTAGTCGCGGCCGGTGCGGGAGGCCCCTGAAATGAAAGCAAGAACACTAAGCAGCAGCACAAACCAGGGCGCAGTCCCGGCCGGTGCGCGAGACCCATTCAAACGGAAGCCATCTCACAAGTCTGCTGCCAACAAGGCCCCTAAGGGGGCCAAGGGTAGTCGCGGCCGGTGCGGGAGGCCCCTGAAATGAAAGCAAGAACACTAAGCAGCAGCACAAACCAGGGCGCAGTCCCGGCCGGTGCGCGAGACCCATTCAAACGGAAGCCATCTCACAAGTCTGCTGCCAACAAGGCCCCTAAGGGGGCCAAGGGTAGTCGCGGCTGGTGCGGGAGGCCAAGGGTAGTGCGGGAGGCCAAGGGGGCCAAGGGTAGTCGTGGACGGTGCGGGAGGCCCCTGAAATGAAAGCAAGAACACTAAGCAGCAGCAGAAACCAGGGCGCAGTCCCGGCCGGTGCGCGAGACCCATTCAAACGGAAGCCATCTCACAAGTCTGCTGCCAACAAGGCCCCTAAGGGGGCCAAGGGTAGTCGCGGCCGGTGCGGGAGGCCCCTGAAATAAAAGCAAGAACACTAAGCAGCAGCACAAACCAGGGCGCAGTCCCGGCCGGTGCGCGAGACCCATTCAAACGGAAGCCATCTCACAAGTCTGCTGCCAACAAGGCCCCTAAGGGGGCCAAGGGTAGTCGCGGCCGGTGCAGGAGGCCCCTGAAATGAAAGCAAGAACACTAAGCAGCAGCACAAACCAGGGCGCAGTCCCGGCCGGTGCGCGAGACCCATTCAAACGGAAGCCATCTCACAAGTCTGCTGCCAACAAGGCCCCTAAGGGGGCCAAGGGTAGTCGCGGCCGGTGCGGGAGGCCCCTGAAATGAAAGCAAGAACACTAAGCATCAGCACAAACCAGGGCGCAGTCCCGGCCGGTGCGCGAGACCCATTCAAACGGAAGCCATCTCAAAAGTCTGCTGCCAACAAGGCCCCTAAGGGGGCCAAGGGTAGTCGCGGCCGGTGCGGGAGGCCCCTGAAATGAAAGCAAGAACACTAAGCAGCAGCACAAACCAGGGCGCAGTCCCGGCCGGTGCGCGAGACCCATTCAAACGGAAGCCATCTCACAAGTCTGCTGCCAACAAGGCCCCTAAGGGGGCCAAGGGTAGTCGCGGCCGGTGCGGGAGGCCCCTGAAATGAAAGCAAGAACACTAAGCAGCAGCACAAACCAGGGCGCAGTCCCGGCCGGTGCGCGAGACCCATTCAAACGGAAGCCATCTCACAAGTCTGCTGCCAACAAGGCCCCTAAGGGGGCCAAGGGTAGTCGCGGCCGGTGCGGGAGGCCCCTGAAATGAAAGCAAGAACACTAAGCAGCAGCACAAACCAGGGCGCAGTCCCGGCCGGTGCGCGAGACCCATTCAAACGGAAGCCATCTCACAAATCTGCTGCCAACAAGGCCCCTAAGGGGGCCAAGGGTAGTCGCGGCCGGTGCGGGAGGCCCCTGAAATGAAAGCAAGAACACTAAGCAGCAGCACAAACCAGGGCGCAGTCCCGGCCGGTGCACGAGATCCATTCAAACGGAAGCCATCTCACAAGTCTGCTGCCAACAAGGCCCCTAAGGGGGCCAAGGGTAGTCGCGGCCGGTGCGGGAGGCCCCTGAAATGAAAGCAAGAACACTAAGCAGCAGCACAAACCAGGGCGCAGTCCCGGCTGGTGCGCGAGACCCATTCAAACGGAAGCCATCTCACAAGTCTGCTGCCAACAAGGCCCCTTAGGGGGCCAAGGGTAGTCGCGGCCAGTGCGGGAGGCCCCTGAAATGAAAGCAAGAACACTAAGCAGCAGCACAAACCAGGGCGCAGTCCCGGCCGGTGCGCGAGACCCATTCAAACGGAAGCCATCTCACAAGTCTGCTGCCAACAAGGCCCCTAAGGGGGCCAAGTGTAGTCGTGGCCGGTGCGGGAGGCCCCTGAAATGAAAGCAAGAACACTAAGCAGCAGCACAAACCAGGGCGCAGTCCCGGCCGGTGCGCGAGACCCATTCAAACGGAAGCCATCTCACAAGTCTGCTGCCAACAAGGCCCCTAAGGGGGCCAAGTGTAGTCGTGGCCGGTGCGGGAGGCCCCTGAAATGAAAGCAAGAACACTAAGCAGCAGCACAAACCAGGGCGCAGTCCCGGCCGGTGCGCGAGACCCATTCAAACGGAAGCCATCTCACAAGTCTGCTGCCAACAAGGCCCCTAAGGGGGCCAAGGGTAGTCGCGGCCAGTGCGGGACGCCCCTGAAATGAAAGCAAGAACACTAAGCAGCAGCACAAACCAGGGCGCAGTCCCGGCCGGTGCGCGAGACCCATTCAAACGGAAGCCATCTCACAAGTCTGCTGCCAACAAGGCCCCTAAGGGGGCCAAGGGTAGTCGCGGCCGGTGCGGGAGGCCCCTGAAATAAAAGCAAGAACACTAAGCAGCAGCACAAACCAGGGCGCAGTCCCGGCCGGTGCGCGAGACCCATTCAAACGGAAGCCATCTCACAAGTCTGCTGCCAACAAGGCCCCTAAGGGGGCCAAGGGTAGTCGCGGCCGGTGCGGGAGGCCCCTGAAATAAAAGCAAGAACACTAAGCAGCAGCACAAACCAGGGCGCAGGCCCGGCCGGTGCGCGAGACCCATTCAAACGGAAGCCATCTCACAAGTCTGCTGCCAACAAGGCCCCTAAGGGGGCCAAGGGTAGTCGCGGCCGGTGCGGGAGGCCCCTGAAATGAAAGCAAGAACACTAAGCAGCAGCACAAACCAGGGCGCAGTCCCGGCCGGTGCGCGAGACCCATTCAAACGGAAGCCATCTCACAAGTCTGCTGCCAACAAGGCCCCTAAGGGGGCCAAGGGTAGTCGCGGCCGGTGCGGGAGGCCCCTGAAATGAAAGCAAGAACACTAAGCAGCAGCACAAACCAGGGCGCAGTCCCGGCCGGTGCGCGAGACCCATTCAAACGGAAGCCATCTCACAAGTCTGCTGCCAACAAGGCCCCTAAGGGGGCCAAGGGTAGTCGCGGCCGGTGCGGGAGGCTCCTGAAATGAAAGCAAGAACACTAAGCTGCAGCACAAAACAGGGCGCAGTCCCGGCCGGTGCGCGAGACCCATTCAAACGGAAGCCATCTCACAAGTCTGCTGCCAACAAGGCCCCTAAGGGGGCCAAGGGTAGTCGCGGCCGGTGCGGGAGGCCCCTGAAATGAAAGCAAGAACACTAAGCAGCAGCACAAACCAGGGCGCAGTCCCGGCCGGTGCGCAAGACCCATTCAAACGGAAGCCATCTCACAAGTCTGCTGCCAACAAGGCCCCTAAGGGGGCCAAGGGTAGTCGCGGCCGGTGCGGGAGGCCCCTGAAATGAAAGCAAGAACACTAAGCAGCAGCACAAACCAGGGCGCAGTCCCGGCCGGTGCGCGAGACCCATTCAAACGGAAGCCATCTCACAAATCTGCTGCCAACAAGGCCCCTAAGGGGGCCAAGGGTAGTCGCGGCCGGTGCGGGAGGCCCCTGAAATGAAAGCAAGAACACTAAGCAGCAGCACAAACCAGGACGCAGTCCCGGCCAGTCCGCGAGACCCATTCAAACGGAAGCCATCTCACAAGTCTGCTGCCAACAAGGCCCCTAAGGGGGCCAAGGGTAGTCGCGGCCGGTGCGGGAGGCCCCTGAAATGAAAGCAAGAACACTAAGCAGCAGCACAAACTAGGGCGAAGTCCCGGCCGGTGCGCGAGACCCATTCAAACGGAAGCCATCTCACAAGTCTGCTGCCAACAAGGCCCCTAAGGGGGCCAAGAGTAGTCGCGGCCGGTGCGGGAGGCCCCTGAAATGAAAGCAAGAACACTAAGCAGCAGCACAAACCAGGGCGCAGTCCCGGCCGGTGCGTGAGACCCATTCAAACGGAAGCCATCTCACAAGTCTGCTGCCAACAAGGCCCCTAAGGGGGCCAAGGGTAGTCGCGGCCGGTGCGGGAGGCCCCTGAAATGAAAGCAAGAACACTAAGCAGCAGCACAAACCAGGGCGCAGTCCCGGCCGGTGCGCGAGACCCATTCAAATGGAAGCCATCTCACAAGTCTGCTGCCAACAAGGCCCCTAAGGGGGCCAAGGGTAGTCGCGGCCGGTGCGGGAGGCCCCTGAAATGAAAGCAAGAACACTAAGCAGCAGCACAAACCAGGGCGCAGTCCCGGCCGGTGCGCGAGACCCATTCAAACGGAAGCCATCTCACAAGTCTGCTGCCAACAAGGCCCCTACTAAGGGGGCCAAGGGTAGTCGCGGCCGGTGCGGGAGGCCCCTGAAATGAAAGCAAGAACACTAAGCAGCAGCACAAACCAGGGCGCAGTCCCGGCCGGTGCGCGAGACCCATTCAAACGGAAGCCATCTCACAAGTCTGCTGCCAACAAGGCCCCTAAGGGGGCCAAGGGTAGTCGCGGCCGGTGCGGGAGGCCCCTGAAATGAAAGCAAGAACACTAAGCAGCAGCACAAACCAGGGCGCAGTCCCGGCCGGTGCTCGAGACCCATTCAAACGGAAGCCATCTCACAAGTCTGCTGCCAACAAGGCCCCTAAGGGGGCCAAGGGTAGTTGCGGCCGGTGCGGGAGGCCCCTGAAATGAAAGCAAGAACACTAAGCAGCAGCACAAACCAGGGCGCAGTCGCGGACGGTGCGCGAGACCCATTCAAACGGAAGCCATCTCACAAGTCTGCTGCCAACAAGGCCCCTAAGGGGGCCAAGGGTAGTCGCGGCCGGTGCAGGAGGCCCCTGAAATGAAAGCAAGAACACTAAGCAGCAGCACAAACCAGGGCGCAGTCCCGGCCGGTGCGCGAGACCCATTCAAACGGAAGCCATCTCACAAGTCTGCTGCCAACAAGGCCCCTAACGGAGCCAAGGATAGTCGCGGCCGGTGCGGGAGGCCCCTGAAATTAAAGCAAAAACACTAAGCAGCAGCACAAACCAGGGCGCAGTCCCTGCCAGTGAGCGAGACCCATTTAAACGGAAGTCTGCTGCCAACAAGGCCCCTAAGGGGGCCAAGGGTAGTTACGGCCAGTGCGGATAGCCCCTGAAATGAAAGCAAGAACACTATGTAAGCAGCAGCACAAACCAGGGTGCAGTCCCGGCTGGTGCACCAGACTCATACAAATGGAAGCCATCTCCCAAGTATACTGCCAACAAGGCCCCTAAGGGGGCCAAGGGTAGTCACGGACGGTGCTGGAGGCCTCTGAAATGAAAGCAAGAAAACTGAGCAGCAGTAAAAACCAGGACGCAGTCCCGGCCGGTGCGCGATACCCATTCAAACGGAAGCCATCTCAGAAGACTGCTGCCCACAAGGCCTCTAAGGAAGCCAAGGGTAGTCACGGCCAGTGCAAGAGACCTCTGAAATTAAATGAAAAAAAAAACATAACAAAAAACAACCATCAGCACCAAACCAGGGTGTAGCACCATCCGGGTTGCAAGACCCATGCAACCTAAGACCATTTTACAAGACTACTGCAAATAAAGCTTAGAAGAAACCGAAAGGTAGGCACGGCCGGTGCGGGAGGCCCCTGAAATGAAAGCAAGAACACTAAGCAGCAGCACAAACCAGGGCGCAGTCCCGGCCGGTGCGCGAGACCCATTCAAACGGAAGCCATCTCACAAGTCTGCTGCCAACAAGGCCCCTAAGGGGGCCAAGGGTAGTCGCGGCCGGTGCGGGAGGCCCCTGAAATGAAAGCAAGAACACTAAGCAGCAGCACAAACCAGGGCGCAGTCCCGGCCGGTGCGCGAGACCCATTCAAACGGAAGCCATCTCACAAGTCTGCTGCCAACAAGGCCCCTAAGGGGGCCAAGGGTAGTCGCGGCCGGTGCGGGAGGCCCCTGAAATAAAAGCAAGAACACTAAGCAGCAGCACAAACCAGGGCACAGTCCCGGCCGGTGCGCGAGACCCATTCAAACGGAAGCCATCTCACAAGTCTGCTGCCAACAAGGCCCCTAAGGGGGCCAAGGGTAGTCGCGGACGGTGCGGGAGGCCCCTGAAATGAAAGCAAGAACACTAAGCAGCAGCACAAACCAGGGCGCAGTCCCGGCCGGTGCGCGAGACCCATTCAAACGGAAGCCCTCTCACAAGTCTGCTGCCAACAAGGCCCCTAAGGGGGCCAAGGGTAGTCGCGGCCGGTGCGGGAGGCCCCTGAAATGAAAGCAAGAACACTAAGCAGCAGCACAAACCAGGGCGCAGTCCCGGCCGGTGCGCGAGACCCATTCAAACGGAAGCCATCTCACAAGTCTGCTGCCAACAAGGCCCCTAAGGGGGCCAAGGGTAGTCGCGGCCAGTGCGGGAGGCCCCTGAAATGAAAGCAAGAACACTAAGCAGCAGCACAAACCAGGGCGCAGTCCCGGCCGATGCGCGAGACCCATTCAAACGGAAGCCATCTCACAAGTCTGCTGCCAACAAGGCCCATAAGGGGGCCAAGGGTAGTCACGGCCGGTGCGGGAGGCCCCTGAAATGAAAGCAAGAACACTAAGCAGCAGCACAAACCAGGGCGCAGTCCCGGCCGGTGCGTGAGACCCATTCAAACGGAAGCCATCTCACAAGTCTGCTGCCAACAAGGCCCCTAAGGGGGCCAAGGGTAGTCGCGGCCGGTGCGGGAGGCCCCTGAAATGAAAGCAAAAACACTAAGCAGCAGCACAAACCAGGGCGCAGTCCCTGCCAGTGAGCGAGACCCATTTAAACAGAAGTCTGCTGCCAACAAGGCCCCTAAGGGGGCCAAGGGTAGTTACGGCCAGTGCGGAAGGCCCCTGAAATGAAAGCAAGAACACTATGTAAGCAGCAGCACAAACAAGAGTGCAGTCCCGGCTGGTGCACCAGACTCATTCAAATGGAAGCCATCTCCCAAGTATACTGCCAACAAGGCCCCTAAGGGGGCCAAGGGTAGTCACGGACGGTGCTGGAGGCCTCTGAAATGAAAGCAAGAAAACTGAGCAGCAGTAAAAACCAGGACGCAGTCCCGGCCGGTGCGCGATACCCACTCAAACGGAAGCCATCTCAGAAGACTGCTGCCCACAAGGCCTCTAAGGGAGCCAAGGGTAGTCACGGCCAGTGCAAGAGACCCCTGAAATTAAATGAAAAAAAAAAACATAACAAAAAACAACCATCAACACCAAACCAGGGTGTAGCACCATCCGGGTTGCAAGACCCATGCAACCTAAGACCATTTTACAAGACTACTGCAAATAAAGCTTAGAAGAAAGCGAAAGGTAGGCACGGCCGGTACAGGAGACCCCTGAAATTAAATTAAAAAGCAACAAAACCAAGCAGCAGCACAACCTGATTGTAGACCTTGCCAGTGAGTGAGGCCTATTCAATCTAAGATACCTTTTCAAAGCCGCTTCAAAACAGGTTGCAAGGGTAGTCTTGGATGGTGTGAGGGACCTCTGAAGTGAAAGGAAAAAAAAAAAAACAAAGCCGCAGAACAACCACCGGAGTCCATTAAAGCAGACTTGTTAAAGGACTTAACAACTGATAAATATATATTTATCTAAATTCATTGCAGTTTGATGAGTAAGATAAATTCTCCACTGAATTATGTCTTGCAAATACTTAACAGTCTATGGCAGCAGATTAGCAAAGTGTTTAATACTTAAGTGTTAAGTAACACAGCATTAACCATATGCAGCCTGTTTCGCTATACTGGGACTCAGTCTCACTCAGATCAATATGGTTGATGCTGATGTACTTGAGTATTTTATATTTTGCTATAGGGCTGCCTTTCAGATTGATAAGTGTATACTGTATGTTGTTTGCTCTACTTAGTTCAGTGGAGAGATGATGAGCCCCAAAGAGGCCAAACAGGCTGTCTATGGTTGGTGTTGTTGTTTAATTCAAGTATTAATGGTGTTATCAGTCACAGAACTAGCAAAAACCCTTAAAGGGACATTAAACCCATTTTTTTTCTTTAATTATTCAGATAGAGAATACAATTTTAAACAACATTCCAATTTACTTCTATTATCTAACTTGCTTCATTCTTTAGATATCACTTGTTTAAGAAATACCAATGCACATGGGTGAGCCAATCACACGAGGCATCTATGTGCAGCCACCAATCAGCAGCTTCTAGCTAGATATGCTTTTCAGCAAAGAATATCAAGAGAATGAAGCAAATTAGATAATAGAAGTAAATTAGAAAATTGTTTAAAATTGCATGCTCTAAATGAATCATGAAAGAAAAAAAATTAGGTTTAATGTCCCTTTAAGGCTTAAATCAATGCTTGAGTCAAATAACATAACACCTACACCATACTGATGAGCCCCAAAAAGGGCGAAACAACCTGTCTATAGCTTGTGTTGATAAAGGTTTCATTTATGCAGTTTAACTCAATCCTTATCCCTTATTGCATGAGAATAACATTTTCTATGCTGGATTTGTGAACAAGACTAATATAAAAAGACTGACAATTTTGACAAACAACAAAATTAGTTTTAAAGTGCCATAAAACAGGTTGCCATTATTTTCATCATATTTTATAATTTACTATAAAAAAAATTATATAATATGATGAAAAAATGGAAAAAAACACACTTTTTCTAACTTTGACCCCCAAAATCTGTTACACATCTACAACCACCAAAAAACACTAAATTTTGTCCTGAGTTTAGAAATACCCAATGTTTACATGTTCTGTGCTTTTTTTGCAAGTTATAGGGCAATAAGTACAAGTAGCACTTTGCTATTTCCAAACTATTTTTTTTTTTTAATTTGTATGTCACATTTTATCACTGATATCTGTCAGGAATCCCTGAATAATCCTTTACATGTTTATATTTTTTTTTAGATGACATGCTAAGTATTGATCTAGGTCCATTGTGGTATATTTCATGCCACCATTTCCCCGCCAAATGCGATCAAATAAAAAAAAAATTGTTAACTTTTTCACTAACTTTTTCAGTAACTTTAGGTTTCTCAAAGAAATCATTTACAAACAGCTTGTGCAATTATGGCACAAATGGTTGTAAATGCTTCTCTAGGATCCTCTTTGTTCACAAATAGCAGACATTTATGGCTTTACAATTACAATTACTAAATGCCGCTGCGCACCACACTTGTATTATGCTCAGCAGTGAAGGGGTTAATTAGGGAGCTTGTAGGGAGCATGTAGGGTTCATTTTAGCGTTAGTGTAGTCTAGTAAACAACCCAAAGTATTGATCTAGGCACATTTTGGTATATTTCATACCACCATTTCACCACCAAATGCGATCAAATAAAATAAAAATCGCTAACTTTTTTCACTAACTTTAGGTTTCTTACAGAAATTATTTACAAACAGCTTGTGCAATTATGGCACAAATGGTTGTAAATGCTTCTCTGGGATCCCCTTTGTTCACAAATAGCAGACATACTGGGAACCAGAGAACTCTTTTCTAAGTTTATCTTCCATCCATGAGATCAAAGAAGAGGTAGAAAAGCTCTTGAATAGTCTTCTGCCAGCCGGCAGGACGGAACCTGGATCAGGATGTTGTCCAAGTATGGTGCTACTGCAATACCTCTGGATCTCTCCACCGTGAGCAGAGCCCCCAGGACCTTTGTAAAGACTCTTGGGGCAGTAGCCAGACCAAAATGAAGAGCGACAAACTGGAAGTGCTGGTCTAGAAAAGCGAATCTTAAGAACTTGAAGTGATCCTTGTGTATTAGCACATGAAGGTAAGCATCCTTCAAGTCTAACATAGGCATGAACAGTCCCTCTTGAACTAAGGGCAGAATAGACCTTATCGTCTCCATCTTGAACTATGGGACCAACAGGAACTTGTTTAAGCACTTTAGGTCTAGAATCGGGTGTAACATACCCTCCTTCTTTGGGACCACAAAAAGGTTTGAGTAGTACCCCAGACCTCTCTCTGTTAGAGGTACCAGCACAATAACTCCCAGGGAGGAGAGATCCCTCATGCACCCTTTAAAAGCTTCTCATTTTTCTGGTCTTGAAGACAGGTTTGATAAGAGGAATCTGCCCCTGGATGGATCAGAGTTGAAACCTATCCTGTAACCCTGAGCGATGACCACCAGAACCCAAGGGTCTTGCACGTCCCCCAGCCAAGCCTCCACAAAGAGTAATAGTCTGCCCCCAACACAACAGGAAACATATTTTTAAAAATAGGGGACGGAGCAAAGGCTACCCCTGATTTCTTCCATTCCTGAGAAATAATCTCCATAGTACGGTCTGGCACAGGAAAAACATCTGAAGAGGAAGGAACATCAAAGTAACTATTGAGTTTACTAGATTTCTTAGTAGTGACAATGACAGGGGTATCGGAGTCATCTAAAGTAGCCAAAACCTCCTTTAACAGTACTCGAAGGTGTTCAAGCTTAAATCTGAAGGATACCACTTCAGTTTAAGAAGACAGAATTATAGTGTCCGAATCTGAGATTTCACGTATCTTCCTCATCAGATTTATGAGAAAGGGCAACTTGGGTAGCAAAACTTGGAACAGCAACCTTACTATCTAAATCTCTTACGTTTTCCCTGTAACCTGGGAATTGCAGCCAACAGTAAAATTGGTATTGTTTAAAATGTAAGCTAATGCCTTTACTACCCATTACAAAGCTTTGCACAACCAACATCGTTAAATTAATATACTTCATAACATTTAAACCTCTAAATTTCTGCCTGTTTCTAAGCCACTATAGACAGCCTCCTAATCATATGCTTTTCTATTTGCCTTTCACTACAGGAGACTGTTAGTTCATGTGGGTCATATAGATAACATTGTGCTCACTCCCGTAGGTTCTGCACAACACAGCTAAAATGTAAGTCAACAAATAATAGATAAAAAGTCATATGATCAGAGGGCTGTCAAAAGAGGCTTAGATACAAGGTAATCACAGAGGTTAAAAGTATATTAATATAACTATGTTCACTTTGCAAAACTGGGGAATGGGTAATAAAGGGATTATCTATCTTTTTAAACATTAACATTTTTTGAGTTGACTGTCCCTTTAACTTAAAAGGGAGGGCATTTTAGTCTAAATACACATAGGTCTATGCACCAATCGCCAGCTTTGTATGCTTTGAACAACTAGAAAAGGAATTGGATCGATGTGTAATAAATGTATGGCTGGTGGTTTTTATAATTACAGTATATTTGGAACTCGGAACAAATATAACAGGGCCACACAGCGCCGTTAACATTTAGATCATAATGTCCATTTAACTTGTCTTTAAAATATCACTTGCTAAAAGCTAAAGCCAAAAGCTACCGACTGTATGTAACAGTGTTGGTTAATTAAAGGGACAGTCTAGACCCAATACTTATTCTTTATTACTTATTGTTACAGACCAGACAAGCATCTTGCAATGGGTTCCACATCTATAAGCTGTAAGAATTACATGAAACTTGTAAATGATCATGGTTTGTTAGCAGCTGAAAATGGCCGCCAAGCTCTGCCCACAGCTTTTTTCTTGTCCTGTTAGCTGTTCTCTTGTATGACAGTTTAGTGGCGCACGTTTAATATTTTTTTATGTAGCCATTTCAAATTACACATGCACAAACCAGCTTGTGCAAGTAGAACTTATTCACAAGTCGGTCATGATTGGAGAAACTTATCATACCAAAAATATACATGCAATAGGTGGGCGGGGTTTGGCGCCCGTTTTCAACTCCTAAAAAACTATGAACATTTAAATGTTTCATATACTTCTTACAAGCGTATAGATGTGGAACCCATTGCAAGATGCTTGGATTGTATGTAACAATATATAACCAAAATATGTATTGGGTCTAGACCAAATGCTGTGCTAGCCGGACAGATTTTATGTACTTACCTGTTAAAGGTCATCAGCTGCTCAGTCATTGCGCAAAAGACTCACCACTACATTCTGGAATTAAACATAAAAAATTGTAACCATTAATAGTCATATTACATGTTACCAAACCAGCTCTGTATTATTAGAAACTGAAGGCACTATATGACTTGGTGCTCTGACAAAATGCTGACGGACTTTTGGTGGACAGCATTGTGTCCAACGGACATTTGTCCGATGGACAGAATGCCGAAGCATGTTCCGAGTTCGGCCAAGGGCAAATACGATCCGGAGTGCTCTGCTCTAATCAGAGCCTTGGGCGCCGCAACCGCCTCTAGGAACCTAACCATGGGTCCAAGCCTGCATGTCTTGTAATTCTCTGTCTGTGAAATTATCTATCTATCAAATCTATCTATTTATATATCTATCTATTGAATCTATCTATCAAATTTATCTATCTATCTATTGCATCTATTTATCTATCTAAACTATCTATCTATCTATCTATCAAATCTATCTACCTATCTCATAGCCGGACTGTTATCTGACAGCCACTTGTGTGTCAGACTATTATCCATCGGCCAAATGTCCGTCTGCCAAATGTCTGTCGACCAAATGTCCGTCGGCTAACAGTCCGGCCACAGTATGACTTACTATTATTTACAATTATTCCAAATCAATTAGCAAGATACAAGGAGAAAAATAACTAACAACATTCCCCTTAATAAGACAAGGACTGCATCACTTGTAAAAAATTACAAATTACATACATACACATACAAAATTACATACATTAGAAACCTACATACATACATATACACCTATACACATACACATACATACATGCATATTTACACCTACATACATACATTGATACACCTACATACACATACATACATATAAACCTATACACATACATACATGCATATATATACCTACATACATATATATATATATATATATATATATATACATATATCAACATGTATATATATATATACACACACATACACATACATACATACACATACTGTACATTGATACACC
This sequence comes from Bombina bombina, assembly GCF_027579735.1. NCBI lineage: Eukaryota > Metazoa > Chordata > Amphibia > Anura > Bombinatoridae > Bombina > Bombina bombina. The sequence goes on from NC_069510.1 coordinate 63,291,259, forward strand.
TACATACATACATGCACACATATATATACACACATACAGTATATATACACACATATATCTAAACACATACATTGATACACCTACATACATACATTGATACACCTACATATATACATGCACACATATATATATACACACATATATCTAAACACATACATTGATACACCTACATACATACATTGATACACCTACATACATACATGCACACATATATATATATATATATATATATACACACATACAGTATATATACACACATATATCTAAACACATACATTGATACACCTACATACATACATTGATACACTTACATACATACATGCACACATATATTTACACACATGCAGTATATATACACACATATATCTAAACACATACATTGATACACCTACATACATACATGCACACATATATTTACACACATACAGTATATATACACACATATATCTAAACACATACATTTACACCTACATACAGTACATTGATACACCTACATACATACATTGATACACCTACATACATACATGCACACATATATATATACACACATACAGTATATATACACACATATATCTAAACACATACATTGATACACCTACATACTGTACATTGATACACCTACATACATACATGCACACATATATACACACACATATATCTAAACACATACATTTACACCTTTGAGCACATCCCAGTACAACACCTTGTCATATGCCATACTTTTTTAATTCACTGTTAAAACATTTATTTCAATATAAAATTTGACATTTAAAAATAATATATATATAAAAGGAAACACTTTGATACACTATACATGTGTTTTGTTATGTATATATTCTAGCCTTAAAGGGATAGGAAAGTCAAAATTAAACTTGCAGAAAGCAGAAAGAGCATGTAGTTTCAAGACACTTTTAAATTCACTTCTATTATCAAATGTGCTTTGTTCTCTTGGTATCCATTGTTGCAAAATAATAGGCACATATCATACACTAGTGGGAGCTGGATGCTGATTGGTGCCTGCATACATTAGTCTCTTGTGATTGGCTAACTAGATGTGTTCAGCTAGCTGCCGGTAGTGCAAAGATGTTCCTTAAGCAAAGGATAACAAGAGAATGAAGCAAATTTGATAACAGAAGTAAACTGGAAAGTCGTTTAAAATTGTATGTTCTATCCAAATCGTGAAATATTTGGTGTTTCCTGTACCTTTAACACTTTACTTTTTCAGCACTAATGTGTGTTGCACTTGAGCACAACACATATCTCACCTTCTGTAATATGAACACTGATAGCGCACCCTACTTCATAACATTTAAGTGGAGTGGCACAAATAGGGAGGAATAGGAAGTGGCTGCCTCTTCACTTCCGGACCAGCAGGTGAGAAGAAGCTAGTCTCAGAATTATGATGTCATCACTTATTATTTAAAGGGCCTCTGTTCAGTATGCTTTGCCTTTGCGTTGTCTCAGACCTGTTTGTGAGAGTTCCTGTGTATTACCTGGCTGCCTGACGTCCTTCCTGGTTCCTGATCCCTGACTTGTTCCTGATTCTGCTGTTTTCCTTGTTCCTGATTCCGGCTCGTCTGACTATTTGCTTTGGCTCCTGACTCGGCTCGTCTGACTACCAGCTCTGGTTGATTCCTGGCTTGTTATTTGACTTGTGGACTTTTTATCATGTTTTGCTATTAATAAAGGTGTGATTATTTTTGCACTTCTCGTCTCAGTCTGATTCCTGGCACCCTGACACCAGGTGGCTGAGCTTGATGCTTTGGCGCAGCTTTTGTGTTGTTTGTTCCCTCAGGTGCAGAAGAAGAGAGGACAGCAAATCGGGAGGCCGGTAAAGGATATGACCGCTGGGAGTGGGGAGCTGAGTGGGGAGTTTGGGCTGTGACTTTGCAGGACAGCAGGGGAACAATGAGATGGGGGCCTAGGACAATGGGCGTGGACTCCAGGACCAAGTGGGGCAGGTCACACTCGCCGATTCCCAGGAGACAGGAGGTTGGAGCAAGATTTTTACCTATCTGGGTTCGCTTGGCTAGGTCACCTCGTTGCAGGAGCAGGGAACGGAGGCAGCAGGCAGATGTAGGAGGCAGTCGTCTTCATGTCATGCAGGCAGAGATCCAGGAAGCAGGTGGATGGCAGGTTAGAGGCCGGACCAGCTGAGATTTTTCTGGGATGGAACACTCGTCGCACTGCGGCACCTCATTGGGAGTGACAGTGTGTCGCAGCCAGTTGTTGGTCAGGAACGGGGCGAGTACGGGAACCATTGGAGGGTCAGGTGCGACAATAGGATTGGCGGGTGTTTCTGCAGTGGGTGCCATCGTACCGAGTACCTCAGTCAGTGCAAAAGGGTTTAAGGTGATGGAAGAGGCATTTCAACATCCTTGCCTATGCTCCATTGGCCCGTTTGGGTTTTCACGTGGCGGCTGAGGAGAAAGACAAAATAGAGAAAAGAGAGGTTCTTGAAGTCTTTTCTTTACTGCCGTTTGACCAGTTTGTAGAGATCAAGGAGGATTCCAAGGGTGAGTCAGGGAAAAAAGAGGAGATAAAAAAGCGGTATCGGAAATTGCTGAAGATGCTTAGTAATTGAGCTCGAGCTTTTTGTATTTTAGCTAGTGTTATTACAGAGAAATTTCCTGACCAGGGATCCTCCTTACTATGTTATTATGATGAGATATCCTTGATGTACCGAATTTACGGGAGGCTAGCGTAGTGGTACTAAGATGAACAGTTTAGTGGTGCGCCCTGATATGTGTTGGGGCGACAGGGATATGGGAATCTGGTTAGAGATCATGACTCTTTTGCAGTCTGGGCAGTCCTTTCGAGTTGGAAGTATCACCAATAGTGGTGGCACAGGTGCCAGTACCACTGTCTCTGCCTGAAAAGGGCTGTTCTTTCAGTTTAATGAGAGACAATGATGCTTCAGTGTCTTCTGTAAATATAAGCATGAATGCTCAGGTTGCAGGGACTGCATTCTTATGCAAAATACTTCAAAAAGGTGAGGTCCAGGGGCAGGATGGGAGAGGTGGCTGTAGGGAGCTTTGGTTAATGATGGCATTGATCCGGAATTGTCTGCAGTTAGCTATGCTTCTTTTGAAGAAGCAGTGGGTTTAGTATGATCTGCGGGGGCAGGGGTGCTGATGCCGAAGATGGACGTAGAGGCTGCCTTTCAGCTGCTGCTGGTGCATCTGACATGCCGCCACTTACTGGGTTGTTTCTTTGAAGGGGAGTTCTTTGTGGATCTTTGCCTCCCAATGGGCTGCTCGATATCATGCTCGTACTTCTAAAACTTTAGTTGCTTTGTGGAATGGGTGGTGAAACGGGTAGCTGGTCGGAAATCATTGGTCCATTATTTGGACTACTTTTTGTTTGTCGGCCCCCCCATAGTCCGATGAGTGTGTATTCTTAGTTAAGTCATTAATGCAGGTCGTGGGGGACTTTTGGATTCCTATTGCTGAGGATAAGTCTGAAGGTCCAGTGTTGGTGTTTAGTTTTTTTTGTATACAGATTGACTCTGTGGCTATGGAATGTAGTCTGCCTGTTGAGAAAGTGAAGGATCTGGGGACAGCGTTGAGGTCGGTGGTAGGACGTCAGAAGCTGACGTTGCGAGAGATGCAGTCGGTTTTGGGTAAACTCAATTTTGCCTACCAGATTATTCCCGTGGGGAGAGTGTTTTACCGGAGGTTGGCAACATCTGGTGTTTCAGAGTCCTTTCCCCAGATTTAGGTGACTACTCAAATTCCAGAGGATCTAAGGGTTTGGTTTCTGTTTTTGCAAGAATATAACGGCAGGTTATTGATTCAGCATGTGGGTTCGGGAGCGGAAGTAAACTTGTTCACTGTCGCGTCAGGGGCTCATGGGTTTGGAGCATATCTGAAAGGGAGATGGTGTGCCAATATGTGGCCAGACGTTTGGGTGGTGGCAGGTTTGACAAAAAACCTGGTTTTCCTGGAGCTTTTCCCACTATTGGTGGCTTTGATGTTGTAGGCGGGGGTGCCGAGGGACAGAAAAGTCACGTTCCATTTTGACAACATGGGGGTGGTGATGGTGATTAACAACTTGTCTGCTTCTTTCTTCCCTGTGGTATTTTTGCTCTGGTTGTTTGTGTTGGAATGCCTGAGATTGAACGTTTGGTTTAGGGCGGTTCATGTGCCTGATCCATCTAATGACATTGCTGATGCTCTCTCACGTTTGCAGTGGGAATGTTTCCGGGCTTTTGCACCAGAGGCATTGGTGGACGGGGATCGATTCCCAGGGAGCTTGTGGAAGGAGGCATTCCCGAATTGCTGAGTGTGGTAAGGGCAGTGTTAGCCAAAAGTACCTGGAAAGCATATGTGCAGGTGTAGGGGACCTGGCATCTGGTTTTGCGGGAGGGGGTTACACCTTTTCAGAGGAAGGCTGGTTTCCGGACATAGCTATGGTGGGTTGCGTCTTGGAAACAAGTTGGGGTATCTAGGGCTTTGGTACAAAGGTGTTTAGCAGCGCTGGCTTTTTTGTGTTAATTAGTGGGCTTGCGTGATATTACAAAATCCTTTTTGGTTCGGATGGCGTCGCGGGGCCTGTGTAGAGGGTGAGCGAGCACTGATGGGAGGAGGCCAGTGTTTTTTCCATTCTGTAAAAGGTGGTGGAGGTGTTCCCCGGTGTGTACCTAAACGTGTATGAGGTGGCCTTGTTTAGGCTTTTGTACTGGCTTTTTTCTCAGCTTTTTGCTTTTCGGAAGTACTGGCGGTTAATAGAAAGGACAATGGTGGTATTCAGGCGAGTGATGTAGTTGTTTCAGAGAGTCAGGTGGTGATTTGGCTGCGGAGGTCCAAGACAGATCAGTTGGGGAGAGGTCAGTCGATCCATTTAGGTTCTATTGGGGGGACCTTGCTGCCCAGTTGGGGCAGTGGTTGAATACTTGAAGTTTAGGCAGGCTGTTGAGGGTTCATTTTTGGTTTACTCTGAGGGGTTGTGATTGTCTAAATTCCAATTTGTTGCTGTGTTTCGGAAGGCATTGGCTGTGGTTGGCTTGCCTGTAGTTGATTTCGGCTCCCATTCATTTCGGATTGGGGTAGCAACTGAGGCAAGAATGTTGGGGTGAGTGATGACATAATTAAGGGTATTGGGAGGTGGTTTTTGCGGAGGTTTCAATCTCATGTGCATAACAATTTAGTTCTGTAGTTTGTTTTTTGTTTTATAGGTGCTGTGGAATGTTGGGTTATTGGGCATTCATACATGTATTGGGCCAGACGAGCAGCAGAAGTTAAGGAAGTTAAGGAAGATGGGAGTCAACTTGGTTTGTCGACTTCACAAAAAGAATGCTCTTTTAAGGGCAGTAAAAGAGCTGAATGCCCATACAAATGCCCCTTTAGGGGCAATGGGTAGTTTAGGATTTTTTTGTGTTAATTTTTTTATATTTTGGAGGGTTATGTAATGTTAGACTATTTTATTTTTTGTAATTTTAGATTAATTTAAATTTGCAGCTAGATTACGAGTTTTTGACGGTAATGGTGTGCGGTGCTAACGAGCAGTTTATGCTCACCACTCACCTACAGACAGCGCTGGTATTACGGGTTTTTTAAAACCTGACATTAGCCGCAGAAAAGTGAGCGGAGAGCAAAATGTTGCTCCACATCTCACCTCGATACCAGCGCTGCTTACGGTAGCGGTGAGCTGGCTAAATGTGCTTGTGCACGATTTCCCCATAGGAATCAATGGGGCAGAGCCGGCTGAAAAAAAACCTAACACCTGCAAAAAAGCAGCGTTCAGCTCCTAACGCAGCCCCATTGATTCCTATGGGGAAACAAAATTTACGTTTACACCTAACACCCTAACATGAACCCCGAGTCTAAACACCCCTAATCTTACACTTATTAACCCCTAATCTGCTGTCCCTGCTATCGCTGACACCTACATTATATTATTAACCCCTAATCTGCCGCTCTGGACACCGCCGTAACCTACATTATAGTTATGAACCCCTAATCTGCTGCCCCCAACATCGCTACAACCTACATTATATTTATTAACCCCTAATCTTCCGCCCCCAATGTCGCCGCAACCTAACTACACTTATTAACCCCTAATCTGCCGCCCCCAACGTCGCCGCCACTATAATATACCCCTAAACCTAAGTCTAACCCTAACCCTAACACACCCCTAACTTAAATCTAATTTAAATAACTATTAATAAAATTACTATAATTAACTAAATTATTCCTATTTAAAACTAAATACTTACCTATAAAATAAACCTTAAGCTAGCTACAATATAACTAATAGTTACATTGTATCTAGCTTAGGGTTTATTTTTATTTTACAGGCAACTTTGTATTTATTTTAACTAGGTACAATAGTTATTAAATAGTTATTAACTATTTAATAGCTACCTAGCTAAAATAAATACAAATATACCTGTAAAATAAAACCTAACCTAAGTTACAATTACACCTAACACTACACTATAATTAAATTAATTCCCTACATTAACTACAATTAAATACAATTAAATAAAATAAAGTACAAAAACAAACAAACACTAAATTACAGAAAATAATAAAATAATTACAAGTTTTTTAAACTAATTACACCTAATCTAATCCCCCTAATAAAATAAAAAAGCCCACAAAAATCCCTACCCTATACTAAATTACAAATAGCCCTTAAAAGGGCTTTTTGCGGGGCATTGCCCCAAAGTAATCAGCTCTTTAACCTGTAAAAAAAAATACAATAGAATTCTATCAACCAATCGGAATTAAGGTAGAAAAAATCCTATTGGCTGATCCAATCAGCCAAAAGGATTGAGCTTGCATTCTACTGGCTGTTTCCAATCAGCCAATAGAATGCAAGCTAAATCCTATTGGCTGATTGGATCAGTCAATAGGATTGAACTTCAATCCTATTGGCTGATTGCATCAGCCAATAGGATTTTTTTTACTTTAATTCCGATTGGCTGATAGAATTCTATCAGCCAATCGGAATTGAAGGGATGCCATCTTGGATGACGTCACTTAAAGGTACCGTCATTTAGTCGTCGGATGAAGACAGAAGAGGATACTCCGCATCGGATGTCTTGAAGATGGACCCGATCCGCGCCGGATGGATGAAGATAGAAGATGCCGTCTGGATGAAGACTTCTGCCCGTCTGGAGGACCCCTTCTTCCCGGCTTGGATGAAGACTTCTGCCCGTCCGGAGGACCACTTCGCCCGGCTTCGTTGAGGACTTCGGCCCGGTTGGGTGAAGACTTCTCAAGGTAGGGTGATCTTCAAGGGGTTAGTGTTAGGTTTTATTAAGGGGGATTGGGTGGGTTTTAGAGTAGGGTTGGGTGTGTGGGTGGTGGGTTTTAATGTTGGGGGGGTATTGTATTTCTTTTACAGGTTAAATAGCTGATTACTTTGGGGCAATGCCCCACAAAAAGCCCTTTTAAGGGCTATTTGTAATTTAGTATAGGGTAGGGATTTTTATTATTTTGGGGGGGCTTTTATATTTTATTAGGGGGATTAGATTAGGTGTAATTAGTTTAAAAAACTTGTAATTATTTTATTATTTTCTGTAATTTAGTGGGGGGGGGGGTTCGTACTTTAGATAATGTTATTTAATTGTATTTAATTGTAGTTAACTTAGGGAATTAATTTAATTATAGTGTAGTGTTAAGTGTAATTGTAACTTAGGTTAGGTTTTATTTTACAGGTAAATTTTAGCTAGGTAGTTATTAAATAGTTAATATCTATTTAATAACTATTGTACCTAGTTAAAATAATTACAAAGTTGCCTGTAAAATAAAAATAAACCCTGAGATAGATACAATGTAACTATTAGTTATATTGTAGCTATCTTAAGGTTTATTTTATAGGTAAGTATTTAGTTTTAAATAGCAATAATTTAGTTAATAATAGTAATTTTATTTAGATTTATTTAAATTATATTTAAGTTAGGGGGTGTTAGGGTTAGACTTAGGTTTAGGGGTTAATAAATTTAATATAGTGGCGGCGACGTTGGGGTGGCAGATTAGGGGTTAATAAATGTAGGTAGGTGTCGGCGATGTTAGGGACGGCAGATTAGGGGTTAATAAAATGTAACTAGTGTTTGCGAGGCAGGAGTGCGGCGGTTTAGGGGTTAATACATTTATTAAAGTTGCGGCGATGTCCGGTTTGGCAGATTAGGGGTTAAAAATTGTATTTAAGTGTTTACGATGTGAGGGGGCCTCGGTTTAGGGGTTAATAGGTAGTTTATGGGTGCTAGTGTACTTTTTAGCACTTTAGATAAGAGTTTTATGCTACGGCGTTAGCCCATAAAATTCTTAACTACTGACTTTTAAATGCGGTACGAGTCTTGACAGGAGAGGGTGTGCCGCTCACTTTTAGGAAGATTCGTAATACCGGCGTTAGGAAAAGCCCATTGAAAATATAGGATACGCAATTGACGTAAGTGTATTTGCGGTATTTTTGAGTTGCGCCAAAAAAGTGAGCGGTACACCTGTACCTGCAAGACTTGTAATACCAGCGGGCGTTAAAAAGCAGCATTGGGACCTCTCAACGCTGCTCTTTAACACTAACGCAAGACTCGTAATCTAGCCGTTAGTTTTTTTTATTTTTAAAGTAATGTTAGGTTTTTTATTTTAATTGTAACTTAAATTAATTTAGGTAATTGGGGTTAATTTAGGGGGTGTTAGGTTAGGGGGGTTAGTAATTAAATTAGTTATTTTCTTTGTGGGGGTTGGCTGTTTAAAGGTTAATAAATTAATTAGTTACTTTGCAATGTGGGGAATTGGCGGTTTAGGGGTTATTAAATTTATTAGGTAGTTTGCGATGTTGGGGTTTGGCGGTTTAGGGGTTAATACATTTATTAGGTAGTTTGCAATGTTGGGGTTTGGCAGTTTAGGGGTTAATACATTTATTAGGTAGTTTGCGAAGCTGGGGTTGGCGGATTTAGAGGTTAATACTTTTATTAGGTAGGTTGCGATGTGGGTGAATGGCGGATTAGGGGTTAATGGTTTAATTAGGCATATTGCGATGTGGAGGTATGGTGGATTAGGGGTTAATGGTTTAATTAGGCATATTGCGATGTGGAGGTTTGGCGGATTAGGGGTTAATATACTGTCAGCTAGATTACGAGTTTTCAGCGATACAGGAAAATTAATGAGCAACACAAAATCGTAGTTAATTCACCTCCCTATAGCGCTGCTATTACAAGTTTTTAAAAACCTGGCTTGCGTGGGCGATATCGTGGCGTTGAGCTCCATACCTCACTCAAATACAAGCAGTGTTTTGACGTGCTCGTGCACGATTTCCTCATAGACAATAATGGGGAGAGCCTGCAAAAAAAAAGCCTAACACCTGCGATTGCGGAAAAAAAAGCTCCGTAACGCAGCCCCATTGATGTCTATGGGGAAAGAAAAAGTTATGTTTTAACCTAACACCCTAACATAAAAACCACGTCTAAACACCCCTAATCTGCCGCCCCCGACATCGTCAACGCCTGCCTACAGTTATTAACCCCTAATCTTCTGCCCCTAACATCGCCGCCACCTAAATAAAACTATTAACCCCTAATCTGCCGCTCCCGATATCGCCGCCACCTAAATACACTTATTAACCCCTAATCTGCCACTCCCGATATCGCCGCCACTATACTAAAGTTATTAACCCCTAAACCTCTGGCCTCCCACATCACTAACACTAAATAAATATATTAACCCCTAAACCTAACCATAACCCTAAGTCTAACCCTAACCCCCCCAACTTAAATATAATTAAAATAAATCTAAATTAAATTTACAATTATTACCTAAATAATTCATATTTAAAACTAAATACTTACCTCTAAAAAAAACATAAGCTAGTTACAAAATAAATAATAGTTACATTGTAGCTATCTAAGGTTTTATTTTTATTTCACAAGTAAGTGTGTATTTATTTTAACTAGGTAGACTAGTTAGTAAATAGCTATTAACTATTTACTAACTACCTAGCTAAAATAAATACAAAGTTACCTGTAAAATAAAACCGAACCTGCCTTACAATAAAACCTAACATTACAATCAAATAAATTAAATTAAATTAATAAAATACAATTATCTAAATAAAAAGAATAAAAAAACTAAATTACACAAAATAAAAAACTAAATGATCAAAAATAGAAACAAATTACTCTTAATCTAATAGCCCTATCAAAATAAAAAAGCCCCCCCAAAATAAAAAAAAACCCTAGCCTACACTAAACTACCACCCAATAAACCCTTAAAAAACCTAACACTAACTCCCAACGATCCACTTACAGTTTTTGAAGACCGGACATCCATCCTCTTCTTTCGATGGTCGCTGAAGAATGAAGTTTCCCTTTAAAGGGACACTCAGGATATATTAAATTTTCATGCTTAAGATACAGCATGTAATTTTAAACAACTTTCCAATTTACTTCCATTAAAAAAAATGTGCACAGTCTTTTATATTTACAATTTTTGAGTCACCAGATCCTACTGAGCATGTGTAAGAATTCACAGAATATACGTATATGCATTTGTGATTGGTTGATTGCTATCACATGGTACAAGGGGAGTAGAAATATACATAACTTTGAAATTTATTATAAAAAAATCTGCATTGTCTTGTTATCTTGCATTGTTGATTATGCAAATCTAATGTGTTGACTGGTCCTTTAAGTGACGTCATCCAAGATGGCATCCCTTACATTCCGATTAGCTGATAGAATTCTATCAGCCAATAGGAATTAAAGGGGAAAAACTCCTATTGCCTATTGCAATCAGCCAATAGGATTGAACTTTCATCCTATTGGCCCAATCCTATTTGCTGATTGCAATAGTCAATAGGATTTTGTCTCCATTAATTCCTATTGGCTGATTGGCTGATAGAATTCTATCAGCCAATAGGAATTAATGGAGACAAAATCCTATTGACTATTGCAATCAGCAAATAGGATTGGGCTTGCATTCTATTGGCTGATTGGAATAGCCAATAGAATGCAAGCTCAATCCTATTTGCTGATTGCAATAGTCAATAGGATTTTGTCTCCATTAATTCCTATTGGCTGATAGAATTCTATCAGCCAATCGGAATGTAAGGGACGCCAACTTGAATGACATCACTTAAAGGGAAACTTCATTCTTCAGCGACCATCGGAAGAAGAGGATGCTCCGCGCAGGATGTCTTGAAGATGGACCCGCTCCACGCCAGATGGATGAAGATAGAAGATGCCGTCTGGATGAAGACTTTTGCCCGCTTGGATGAAGACTTCTGCCGCCTGGATGAGGATGGATGTCCGGTCTTCGAAAACTGTAAGTGAATCGTCAGGGGTTAGTGTTAGTTTTTTTTTTATTTTAACTATATTTGTATTTATTTTAACTAGGTAGATTAGTTAGTAAATAGTTATTAACTATTTACTAACTACCTAGCTAAAATAAATACAATTATATTAATTAAGTTAGGGGGTGTTAGGGTTATGTTAGGGTTAGGTTTAGGGGTTAATATATTTATGTAGTGATGTGGGAGGCCAGAGGTTTAGGGGTTAATAGTTTATTTTAGTATATTTCATTGTGGGGGGCTTGCGGTTTAGTGGTTAATAGGTTTATTATTGCGGCGTTGTTGGCGGATGGCAGATTAGGGGTTAATACTCTTTAAATAGTGTTTGCGATGCGGGAGGGCGGTGGTTTAGGGGTTAATAGGTTTATTATAGTGGTGACGATGTTAGGGAGCGGCGGAATAGGGGTTAATACATTTCTCCAACATTGGTGTGTCCGGTCCACGGCGTCATCCTTACTTGTGGGATATTCTCTTCCCCAACAGGAAATGGCAAAGAGTCCCAGCAAAGCTGGTCACATGATCCCTCCTAGGCTCCGCCCACCCCAGTCATTCTCTTTGCCGTTGCACAGGCAACATCTCCACGGAGATGGTTAAGAGTTTTTTGGTGTTTAAATGTAGTTTTTATTCTTCTATCAAGTGTTTGTTATTTTAAAATAGTGCTGGTATGTACTATTTACTCTGAAACAGAAAAGGATGAAGATTTCTGTTTGTAAGAGGAAGATGATTTTAGCAGACAGTAACTAAAATCGATTGCTGTTTCCACATAGGACTGTTGAGATGAAGTAACTTCAGTTGGGGGAAACAGTTAGCAGACTTTTCTGCTTAAGGTATGACTAGCCATATTTCTAACAAGACTGTGTAATGCTGGAAGGCTGTCTTTTCCCCTCATGGGGACCGGTAAGCCATTTTCTTAGTCAAAAACAAACAGAATAAAGGGCTTATTATGGGCTAAAAAACTGGTAGACATATTTATGGGCTAAATCGATTGCTTTATTTGTGCATATTATTCAAATTTAGGCTAACAATTGACATTTATAATCTTGGGGAACGTTTATAAAACGGCAGGCACTGTATTGGACACCTTTTTCAGTCAGGGGGCCTTTCTAGTCATAGACTGAGCCTCATTTTCGCGCCATTAATGCGCAGTTGTTTTTTGAGAGCAGGGCATGCAGATGCATGTGTGAGGATCTAAGAATCTCTGAAAAAGCTTTTAGAAGGCGTCATTTGGTATCGTATTCCCCTCAGGGCTTGGTTGGGTCTTAGCAAAGACTGTATCTGGGACTGTATAGGGGTTAAATTGAAAAACGGCTCCGGTTCCGTTATTTTAAGGGTTAAAGCTCTGAAATTTGGCGTGCAATACTTTTAAGGCTTTAAGACACTGTGGTGAAAATTTGGTAATTTTTGAACAATTCCTTCATACTTTTTCACATATTCAGTAATAAAGTGTTTTCTGTTTGAAATTTAAAGTGACAGTAACGGTTTTATTTTAAAACGTTTTTTGTGCATTGTTGACAAGTTTAAGCCTGTTTAACATGTCTGTACCTTCAAATAAGCTATGTTCTATATGTTTGAAAGCAAATGTGTCTCCCCATTTAAATTTATGTGATAATTGTGCCATAGCGTCCAAACAAAGTAAGGACAGTACTGCCACAAATAATGATATTGCCCAAGATGATTCCTCAAATGAGGGGAGTAAACATGATACTACATCATCTCCTACTGTGTCTACACCAGTTTTGCCCATGCAGGAGGCCCCTAGTACATCTAGTGCGCCAATACTTATTACCATGCAACAATTAACGGCTGTAATGGATAACTCCATAGCAAATCTTTTATCCAAAATGCCTACTTATCAGAGAAAGCGCGATTGCTCTGTTTTAAACACTGAAGAGCAAGAGGACGCTGATGATAATTGTTCTGTCATACCCTCACACCAATCTGAAGGGGCCATGAGGGAGGTTTTGTCTGAGGGAGAAATTTCAGATTCAGGAAAAATTTCTCATCAAGCTGAACCTGATGTTGTGACATTTAAATTTAAATTAGAACATCTCCGCGCACTGCTTAAGGAGGTGTTATCTACTCTGGATGATTGTGACAATTTGGTCATTCCAGAGAAATTATGCAAGATGGACAGGTTCCTAGAGGTTCCGGTGCCCCCCGACGCTTTTCCTATACCCAAGCGGGTGGCGGACATAGTAAATAAAGAGTGGGAAAAGCCCGGCATACCTTTTGTTCCTCCCCCTATATTTAAGAAATTATTTCCTATGGTCGACCCCAGAAAGGACTTATGGCAGACAGTCTCCAAGGTCGAGGGGGCAGTTTCTACTCTAAACAAACGCACTACTATTCCTATCGAAGATAGTTGTGCTTTCAAAGATCCTATGGATAAAAAATTGGAAGGCTTGCTTAAAAGGATTTTTGTACAGCAAAGCTACCTTCTACAACCAATTTCATGCATTGTTCCTGTCACTACGGCAGCGTGGTTCTGGTTCGAGGAACTAGAAAAGTCGCTCAGTAGAGAAACTCCATATGAGGAGGTTATGGACAGAGTTCACGCACTTAAATTGGCTAACTCTTTTATTTTAGATGCCGCTTTGCAACTAGCAAAATTAGCGGCGAAAAATTCAGGGTTTGCTATTGTGGCGCGCAGAGCGCTTTGGCTAAAGTCTTGGTCAGCGGATGTGTCATCCAAGACAAAATTACTTAACATTCCTTTCAAAGGTAAAACTTTATTTGGACCTGATTTGAAAGAGATTATTTCAGACATCACTGGGGGAAAGGGCCATGCCCTTCCACAGGATAGGTCTTTTAAGGCTAAAAATAAGCCTAATTTTCGTCCCTTTCGCCGAAATAGACCAGCCTCTAATTCTGCATCCTCTAAGCAAGAGGGTAATACCTCACAACCCAAACCAGCCTGGAAACCAATGCAAGGCTGGAACAAGGGTAAGCAGGCCAAGAAGCCTGCCACTGCTAACAAGACAGCATGAAGGAGTAGCCCCCGATCCGGGACCGGATCTGGTGGGGGGCAGACTCTCTCTCTTTGCTCAGGCTTGGGCAAGAGATGTTCAGGATCCTTGGGCGCTAGAAATAGTTTCTCAAGGTTATCTCCTGGAATTCAAGGAACTACCCCCAAGGGGAAGGTTCCACAAGTCTCACTTATCCTCAAACCAAATAAAGAGACAGGCATTCTTACATTGTGTAGAAGACCTGTTAAAGATGGGAGTGATACACCCTGTTCCAATAAAGGAACAAGGAATGGGATTTTATTCCAATCTGTTCGTAGTTCCCAAAAAAGAGGGAACGTTCAGACCAATTTTGGATTTGAAGATCCTAAACAAATTTCTCAGGGTACCATCGTTCAAAATGGAAACTATTCGAACGATTCTACCCACCATCCAGGAAAGTCAATTTATGACTACCGTGGATCTAAAGGATGCGTACCTACATATCCCTATCCACAAGGAACATCATCAGTTCCTAAGGTTCGCTTTTCTGGACAAACATTACCAGTTTGTGGCTCTTCCATTCGGATTAGCCACTGCTCCAAGGATTTTCACAAAGGTGCTAGGGTCCCTTTTAGCGGTTCTAAGACCAAGGGGCATTGCAGTAGTACCTTATTTGGACGACATTCTAATACAAGCGTCGTCCCTGTCAAAGGCAAAGGCTCATACGGACATCGTTCTAGCCTTTCTCACATCTCACGGATGGAAGGTGAACAAAGAAAAGAGTTCTCTGTCCCCGTCAACAAGAGTTCCCTTCTTGGGAACAATAATAGATTCCTTAGAAATGAGGATTTTTCTGACAGAGGTCAGAAAATCAAAACTTCTAAGCTCTTGTCAAGTGCTTCATTCTGTTCCTCGTCCTTCCATAGCGCTGTGCATGGAAGTAATAGGATTGATGGTTGCAACAATGGACATAGTTCCTTTTGCACGAATTCATCTAAGACCATTACAACTGTGCATGCTCAAACAGTGGAATGGGGATTATACAGACTTGTCTCCAATGATTCAAGTAGATCAAAAGACCAGAGATTCACTCCGTTGGTGGCTGACCCTGGACCATCTGTCCCAGGGAATGAGCTTCCGCAGGCCGGAGTGGGTCATTGTCACGACCGACGCCAGTCTAGTGGGCTGGGGTGCGGTCTGGGAATCCCTGAAAGCTCAGGGTCTATGGTCTCGGGAAGAGTCTCTTCTCCCGATAAACATTCTGGAACTGAGAGCGATATTCAATGCTCTCATAGCTTGGCCTCAACTAGCAAAGGCCAAATTCATAAGGTTCCAATCAGACAACATGACGACTGTTGCTTATATCAATCATCAAGGGGGAACAAAGAGTTCCCTGGCGATGAAAGAAGTGACCAAAATAATTCAATGGGCGGAGGATCACTCCTGCCACTTGTCTGCGATCCACATCCCAGGAGTGGAAAATTGGGAAGCGGATTTTCTGAGTCGTCAGACATTTCATCCGGGGGAGTGGGAACTCCATCCGGAAATCTTTGCCCAAATGACTCAATTATGGGGCATTCCAGACATGGATCTGATGGCGTCTCGTCAGAACTTCAAGGTTCCTTGCTACGGGTCCAGATCCAGGGATCCCAAGGCGACTCTAGTAGATGCACTAGTAGCTCCTTGGACTTTCATCCTAGCTTACGTATTCCCACCGTTTCCTCTCATTCCCAGGCTGGTAGCCAGGATCAATCAGGAGAGGGCCTCGGTGATCTTGATAGCTCCTGCGTGGCCACGCAGGACTTGGTATGCAGACCTGGTGAATATGTCATCGGCTCCACCATGGAAGCTACCTTTGAGACAGGACCTTCTTGTTCAAGGTCCATTCGAACACCCAAATCTGGTCTCCCTCCAACTGACGGCTTGGAGATTGAACGCTTGATTCTATCAAAGCGTGGGTTTTCAGATTCGGTGATAGATACTCTGGTTCAGGCCAGAAAACCTGTAACTAGAAAAATTTACCATAAAATATGGAAAAAATATATCTGTTGGTGTGAATCCAAAGGATTCCCATGGAATTAGATAAAAAATTCCTAAGATTCTCTCCTTTCTTCAAGAAGGTTTGGAGAAAGGATTATCTACAAGTTCTCTAAAGGGACAGATCTCTGCTTTATCTGTCTTACTACACAAAAGACTGGCAGCTGTGCCAGATGTTCAAGCATTTGTTCAGGCTCTGGTTAGGATCAAGCCTGTTTACAGACCTTTGACTCCTCCCTGGAGTCTAAATCTAGTTCTTTCAGTTCTTCAAGGGGTTCCGTTTGAACCCTTACATTCCATAGATATTAAGTTACTATCTTGGAAAGTTTTGTTTTTGGTTGCAATTTCTTCAGCTAGAAGAGTTTCAGAGTTATCTGCTCTGCAGTGTTCTCCTCCTTATCTGGTGTTCCATGCAGATAAGGTGGTTTTGCGTACTAAGCCTGGTTTTCTTCCTAAAGTTGTTTCTAACAAAAATATTAACCAGGAGATAGTTGTACCTTCTTTGTGTCCGAATCCAGTTTCAAAGAAGGAACGTTTGTTACACAATTTGGACGTTGTCCGTGCTCTAAAGTTCTATTTAGAGGCTACTAAAGATTTCAGACAAACATCTTCCTTGTTTGTTGTTTATTCTGGTAAAAGGAGAGGTCAAAAAGCGACTTCTACCTCTCTTTCCTTTTGGCTTAAAAGCATCATCCGATTGGCTTATGAGACTGCCGGACGGCAGCCTCCTGAAAGAATCACAGCTCACTCCACTAGGGCTGTGGCTTCCACATGGGCCTTCAAGAACGAGGCTTCTGTTGACCAGATATGTAAGGCAGCGACTTGGTCTTCACTGCACACTTTTGCCAAATTTTACAAATTTGATACTTTTGCTTCTTCGGAGGCTATTTTTGGGAGAAAGGTTTTGCAAGCTGTGGTTCCTTCCGTTTAGGTGACCTGATTTGCTCCCTCCCTTCATCCGTGTCCTAAAGCTTTGGTATTGGTTCCCACAAGTAAGGATGACGCCGTGGACCGGACACACCAATGTTGGAGAAAACAGAATTTATGCTTACCTGATAAATTACTTTCTCCAACGGTGTGTCCGGTCCACGGCCCGCCCTGGTTTTTTAATCAGGTCTGATGAATTATTTTCTCTAACTACAGTCACCACGGTATCATATGGTTTCTCCTATATATATTTCCTCCTGTCCGTCGGTCGAATGACTGGGGTGGGCGGAGCCTAGGAGGGATCATGTGACCAGCTTTGCTGGGACTCTTTGCCATTTCCTGTTGGGGAAGAGAATATCCCACAAGTAAGGATGACGCCGTGGACCGGACACACCGTTGGAGAAAGTAATTTATCAGGTAAGCATAAATTCTGTTTTTTTAAGTGGCGGCGATGTCCGGAGCGGCAGATTCGGGGTTAATAAATTTATTATAGTGTTTGCGATGCGGGAGGGCCTCGGTTTAGGGGTTAATAGGTAGTTTATGGGTGTTAGTGTACTTTTTAACAGTTTAGTTATGAGTTTTATGCTACAGATTTTTAACGTAAAACTCATAGCTACTGACTTTAGATGGCGGTACAGATCTTGTCATTTTAGGCTGTACCGCTCACTTTTTGGCCTCACAGCAAAACTCGTAATACCGGCCCTATGGGAGTCCCATTGAAAAATAACTTTTTTTAAAGTGCTGTAGTGATGTTGCGTGACGGCCAAAAAGGTGTGCGGTACACCTATACCTACAAGACTTGTAATAGCGGCGTTAGGAAAAAAGCATCGTTATGAAGCATAACGATGCTTTTTCACTCATAACGCAAAACTTGTAATCTAACTGTTTATTAGTTATTGCTAAGTCCTTGCGCTGAATATGTGAAACCAACTTGCGATGAGGTTCTATGTTAGCTTATGGGAGTAAAATAGGCGGACGACAGGTGAAATATACACGCCGCATTTATATGCGGCGCCGTATATGTGATAGAAAACCCGGACTAAACACCGGAGTCTCTGGCTTTTGCAGGCAACGCCACATATGTAATCTCGCTCAAAGTGTCTTAGTAAATGGAGTACATTCAGCAGAGGGGGCTGTTACTAGTGATGTTCCTAAGGGGCCACTTCTGGGGCCTGTTTTGTTTTACATATTTATCAGAGATATCAGCAAAGGGCTACAGGAGAAGGTATGTCTGTTTGTAGATGATACAAAAATTTGTAATAGAGTAGATGTTCCAGTGGGGGTAGACAAAATAAGAAGTGATATACAACAATTGGAGGATTGGCAAATGACTGGGATCTAAAGTTTAACACTGCAAAGTGTAAAATTATGCAATTAGGGAAGAAAAATCCAAACGTTAATTACAGACTCAATGACACTTTATTGACTGTTACAAATGAGGAACGGGACTTGGGAATTATTATTTCAGCTGAATTAAAATTTAGTAAACAATGTAGTCGTGCAGCAAGTAAGGCCAGCAGAATTTTTGGATGTATTGGTAGAGGTATTTGCAGCAGAAATAATAAGGTTCTTATGCCACTTTACAGATCATTAGTTAGGCCTCATCTTGAGTATTGTGTGCAGTTCTGGAGGCGATATCTTCAGAAGGATATAAATAAACTGTAATCTGTGCAAAGCAGGGCTAACAAAATAGTACATGTTCTAAAAAATAAAACGTACCAGGAGAGACTCAATTACCTAAATACGTATAGCTTAGGGGAGAGAAGGGAACGAGGTGATATGATAGCAACTTTCAAATATATTAAAGGGCTTAGTAAAACTGAGGCTGTATTTTCCATAAAAAGGACAATTCAAGAACAAGGGGTCATGATCTCAAGCTGAAGGGCAGTAATTTGAGGAAGCTTCTTTACATAAAGGGTGAGTGATTCATTGAATAAACTTCCACAAGAGGTAGTAATGACAAACACTGTGGGGGGGATTTAAGAATGCCTGGGACAAGCATAAGGCTATCCTACAAACTAGATACGTTTATACAGTTAGGAAAATTCAGCAAAATTGCTGGGCCTATGGCTCTTATCTTCCGTCAATATCTATGTTTCTATGTGTAAATATGTATTAATGAATAAATAGAGCATATTATGTTATATGCAGAACATTGGAATGTGAAATATTCATATTTTCATGTCGGGTTGGCGCAAATGAGAATATGCAATTGTGTTTGGGTGAGAGTGGGGTGTTAGTTTTTTTCCCTCTATTGACTTATATGGAGGAATATCTGAACGAGCACATGATATTCTAACTTTGGATTTTTGCGCTTGTCCGGTTATCGCCAGAGTGAAAACAGTTTACTCATAACACAAGCGCAACCCGATGAGCAAAAAAACTTACTTCAAGTGCAATTAACGTTCAATCGGAAACGTTTCTTTGCCCTCCACTCGTAATCTGGCGATTACTTAAATATGTAGATATGATCAGCAGTATCCATATAATACTGGCACTACTGGAATACTGCACTTATAGTCCTTTAATACAGGGTAACTCATCAAGCTCCTTATCACCTCCTTCACCCCCTCTCAAGCATATAATTAGTATAGGAAAAATAATATCTACATATTCTCAGCAGTATCAATACAATACTGGGAGCTAGCTGGTGATTGGTGGCTACACACATTTGCCTTTTGTCATTGGCTCACCAGAAGTGCTCAGCTTGCTCCCAGTAGTGCACTGCTACAAGTAAGATGACTTTAACTATGTGTTTAATCCCTTTGCATGATTTAAACACATACAGCTAGATTACAAGTCTGTGCGTTCGTCTTTTAACGCTGAAAATATGGCATTTTCAGAGTTAAAACAGCACCGCAGCCATTACAAGTCTTGTCGGTATAGTTGTACCGCAAGCCTTTTAGCCTGTAACGCAACGTCAGTACCGCACTCGTAAAAATGAGTTTTTTTCGTGGGATTTCCATAGCGCTGGTATTACGAGTTTTTCTGGGAGGCTAAAAAGCTAGCGTTACACCCTATAACGACAAGATCTGTACCACCATCTAACAGCAGTAGTTATGAAAAAAAAATAAATAAAACTCATAACTAAACCGTTACAAAGTACACTAACACCCATAAACTACCTATTAACCCCTAAACCGAGGCCCTCCCGCATCGCAAACACTATTTTAAAGTTATTAACCGCTAATCTGCGGCTACCGATATCGCTGCCCCTAACAAATTTTATTAACCCCTATTCCGCCGCTCCCCGACATTGTTACCACTATAATAAACTTATTAACCCCTATACAGCCTCCCTCCCGCATCGCAAAAACTATTTCAATATTATTAACCCCTAATCTGCCGTCCGCCCACATCGCCCCCGCTATACTAAAGTTATTAATCCCTACACCGCCGCCACTATAATAAACCTATTAACCCCTAAACCGAAAGCCCCCCACATCGCAATAAACTAATTTAAAGGGTTAGAAATTTTTGTTTTTTTTTGTTAAAGAAAAGAGCATTAACGATATAATCATGTTAAATCAAATAAAATTATGTTTTTCTTACCATGAAACGAAGCTTTTAAACCAATAAATATTATATATTTTCTTTCTTCCAAACCGTCATTAAAGACCGCCCTCTAATGTAGGCAGTGTTATGCGCTATTCAAAGCTAAGTCCTCCATCCAATGGAGCGACATCAATCAACTGCTTATTTGAATATTTAAATCAGTGTTCACTGTCACTATCGTCATGCGCATTAGTCTTTGTGGGCAATCGCATGCGCAAACAAACTATCTGATATCGGCTGCCATCTTTATTGATCCTCAGAAACGTCATAACAAAGCATCTGTTCCCGTCCAATTATTGCTCACTTCCGTTGGTTTCCTTAAAACATTTTGCTTGTGTCTTGCAAAGTCAACTATTTAATACATAGGTAATGGGATTATATGTTATTCACCACATTTAAAAAACGTATATCGAATTTAATCTTAACAGCTTTATGTGGTGTTTATTAATTTTTACATAAGTTGCATTGAATTAAAAAAATGTATTGCTTGCATTGTATTTTATTTTTTGATTGCTATATCGTTATACATCACGTATGTACTGCAAAATAATTTGTCTGCATTTCTCCAAATAAAGTTATTTGCCTTTTTTAATAATAGATACATCGTTTTTGACTGTTTATTTTTAATTTATACATTATACATATTTAATGTTTAAGTACCTGACGACAAGGAAGTTGGTTTCTTATTCAAACTGTTTCTTATTCGTGAAATTCTGTTTCTTATTTATGGAAGTTGTTTTCTTATTCATTTTTTTGGTCAGACTGCTTTAAATTGATTTTAAAATAAAAATATAGGTTTTATTTACATAATAATATGATTCATATAATGTAGTTACACAGAGGTGGAATACCTTTATACAACAATTAAATGTACAAACTTGAAAAAAGGGCTTACGTTGGCACCAATACAAATATTACTATTTTGAATAATTAACAGATATTTTCAAAGGGTTAATAACTATTGGGCCACTGATTTCACTATGAATATCTACAGGGTAGATCCCCCTCCATGCCATGCAATTGTTTATAGCCTGGCCCAATGGTGTTTTGGGCAAAGAAATTGTTGACAACCCTGGCATAAGTGATCTAATTTTCATTTTTGAATCAGTAACAGATATTTTCAAAGGGTTAATAACCATTGGGACACTGATTTCCCTATGAATATATACAGGGTAGATCCCCCTCCATGCCATGCAATTGTTTTTAGCCTGGCCCAATGGTGTTTGTGGCACAGAAATTGATGCCAACCCTGGCATAGGTGACAATTCTCATTTTTGAATAAGTAACAGATATGTTCAAAGGGTTAATAACCATTGGGCCACTGATTTCACTATGAATATATACAGGGTAGAACCCCCTACATGCCATGCAATTATTTTTATCCTGGCCCAAAGGTGTTTTTGGCACATACATTGATGCCAACCTTGGCATAGGTGACATAATTCCCATTTTTTAATAAGTAACAGATATTTTCAAATGGTTAATAGCAATTGGGCCACTGATTTCACTATGAATAAATACCCTGTATATATTCATAGTGAAATCATTGGCCAATGGTTATTAACCCTTTTAAAATATCTGTTACTTATTCAAAAATGATAATTATGTTACCTATGCCAGGGTTGGCATAAATTTATGTGCAAAAAACACCATTGGGCCAGGCTAAAAACAATTGTATGGCATGGAGGGGGATCTACCATGTATATATTCATAGTGAAATCAGTGGCCCAATGGTTATTATTTTTTTTTAAATATCTGTTACTTATTCAAAAAAGAAAATTAGATCACTTATGCCAGGGTTGTCAACAATTTCTTTGCCCAAAACACCATTGGGCCAGGCTATAAACAATTGCATGGCATGGAGGGGGATCTAGCCTGTATATATTCATAGTGAAATCAGTGGCCCAATGGTTATTAACCCTTTGAAAATATCTGTTACTTATTCAAAAATGATAATTAGATCACTTATGCCAGGGTTGGCATCAATTTCTGTGCCAAAAACACCATTGTGCAAGGCTAAAAACAATTGCATGGCATGGAGGTGAATCTACCCTGTAGATATTCATAATGAAATCAGTGTCCAAATGGTTATTAACCCTTTGAACATATCTGTTACTGATTCAAAAATGAAAATTATGTCACCTATGCCAGAGTTGGCATCAATTTCTGTGCCCAAAACACCATTGGTCCAGGCTAAAAACAATTGCATGGCATGGAGGGGATCTACCCTGTATATATTCATAGGGAAATCAGTGGCCCAATGTTTATTAACCCTTTGAACATATCTGTTACTTATTCAAAAATGAAAATTGTCACCTATGCCAGTGTTGGCATCAATTTCTGTGCCAAAAACACCATTGAGCCAGGCTAAAAACAATTGCATGGCATGGAGGGGGATCTACCCTGTATATATTCATAGGGAAATCAGTGGCCCAATGGTTATTAACCCTTTGAAAATATCTGTTTCTGATTCAAAAATGAGAATTATGTCACCTATGCCAGAGTTGGCAACAATTTCTGTTCCAAAAACACCATTGGGCCAGGCTAAAAACAATTGCATGGCATGGAGGGGGATCTAACCTGTAGATATTCATAGTGAAATCAGTGGCCCAATGGTTATTAACCCTTTGAAAACATCTTTTACTTATTCAAAAATGAGAATTGTCACCTATGCCAGGGTTGGCATCAATTTCTGTGCCAAAAACACCATTGAGCCAGGCTAAAAACAATTGCATGGCATGGAGGGGGATCTACCCTGTAGATAGTCATAGGGAAATCAGTGGCCCAATGGTTATTAACCCTTTGAACATATCTGTTACTGATTCAAAAATGAGAATTATGTCACCTATGCCAGAGTTGGCATCAATTTCTGTTCCAAAAACACCATTGAGCCAGGCTAAAAACAATTGCATGGCATGGAGGGGGATCTAACCTGTAGATATTCATATTGAAATCAGTGGCCCAATGGTTATTAACCCTTTGAACATATCTGTTACTTATTCAAAAATGAGAATTAGATCACTTATGCCAGGGTTGGCATCAATTTCTGTGCCCAAAACACCATTGAGCCAGGATATAAACAATTGCATGTCATGGAGGGGGATCTAACCTGTATATATTCATAGTTAAATCATTGGCCCAATGGTTATTAACCCTTTGAACATATCTGTTACTGATTCAAAAATGAAAATTATGTCACCTATGCCAGAGTTGGCATCAATTTCTGTGTCCAAAACACCATTGGGCCAGGCTAAAAATAATTGCATGGCATGGAGGGGCATCTACCCTGTATATATTCATAGGGAAATCAGTGGCACGATGGTTATTAACCCTTTGAACATATCTGTTACTGATTCAAAAATGAGAATTATGTCACCTATGCCAGAGTTGGCATCAATTTCTGTTCCAAAAACACCATTGGGCCAGGCTAAAAACAATTGCATGGCATGGAGGGGGATCTAACCTGTAGATATTCATATTGAAATCAGTGGCCCAATGGTTATTAACCCTTTGAACATATCTGTTACTTATTCAAAAATGAGAATTAGATCACTTATGCCAGGGTTGGCATCAATTTCTGTGCCCAAAACACCATTGAGCCAGGATATAAACAATTGCATGTCATGGATGGGGATCTAACCTGTATATATTCATAGTTAAATCATTGGCCCAATGGTTATTAACCCTTTGAACATATCTGTTACTGATTCAAAAATGAAAATTATGTCACCTATGCCAGATTTGGCATCAATTTCTGTGCCCAAAACACAATTGGGCCAGGCTAAAAACAATTGCATGGCATGGAGGGGATCTACCCTGTATATATTCATAGGGAAATCAGTGGCACGATGGTTATTAACCCTTTGAACATATCTGTTACTTATTCAAAAATGAAAATTATGTCACCTATGCCAGTGTTGGCATCAATTTCTGTGCCAAAAACACCATTGGGCCAGACTAAAAACAATTGCATGGCATGGAGGGTGATCTACCCTGTATATATTCATAGTGAAATCAGTGGGCCAATGGTTATTAACCCTTTGAAAATATCTGTTACTGATTAAAAAATGAAAATGATGTCACCTATGCCAGAGTTGGCATCAATTTCTGTGCCCAAAACACCATTGGGCCATGCTAAAAACAATTGCATGGCATGGAGGGGGATCTACCCTGTAGATATTCATAGTGAAATCAGTGGCCCAATGGTTATTAACCCTTTGAACATATCTGTTACTTATTCAAAATCGAGAATTATGTCACCTATGCCAGGGTTGGCATCAATGTATGTGCCAAAAACACCATTGGGCCAGGCTAAAATCAATTGCATGGCATGGAGGGGGATCTACTCTGTATATATTCATAGTGAAATCAGTGGCCCAATGGTTATTAACCCTTTGAAAATATCTGTTACTTATTCAAAATAGTAATATTTGTATTGGTGCCAACGTATGCCCTTTTTTCAAGTTTGTATATCCATTTGTTGTATAAAGGGATTCCACCTCTGTGTAACTACATTATATGAATCATATTATTATATAAATAAAACCTATATTTTTATTTTTAAGTCAATTTAAAGCAGTCTGACAAAAAAAATGAATAAGAAACCAACTTCCATGAATAAGAAACAGAATTTCACGAATAAGAAACAGCTTGAATAAGAAACCAACTTCCTTGTCGTAACTACCTGTTATTTTGTATCTCTAATTCTGTTTATTACACACGATTTGTAATGGTTCAAGGACAGAGTTATCATTCATAAAGCATGATAAATCTGTTTTTTCACAATTTGTTTTCAGATTTATCTTTATTTTTATAAAAATAAATTTAAAATTGTGTGTGATACCGCTTAAAGCAATACCCAAAGCAGAGTCCAGATTGCACAGTTCAATCAGTACGGTAAAAGGTGTTTTCCATTTGCTGACCCCTCTTATTACAGACTCTGCATTTCTTCTTCAACACAGTATGTGGTGTTTAAAAAAATAAAATGTGTAGCACCAACTCTACTCTCTCCATCACCTCCCGTGGATCTGGTGCATTGTGTTAAAAAAATGGTTGTGTTTTAAAAAAAAAAACTTATGGGTGATAATCTGCATTAATTAAATATCAAACTTTTGTAACACACTTTGTCTTCCGCATAATTAGCTAGGCAGGACCGTCTTTAATATTGACTGTACCCTGGTCAAAAAATTTCTTGGCCCCCACCCCACCCCGTGCAATTTCTATCTCCATAACAACATCACAAAAATCAAATAAATCAATTTATTTTAGAATTGTTTTCTAAATTATTAGCCCAGCAGTGGATCATCCACTGCTGGGCTAATCATTAAAAAAAAAATTAAAAAAATTGCAATATTTGAAACTCGACTTAATCATTATTAATAATTAAATAAATATCTAAATTCCTACACTGTGAATTTATTTAATATTAATTTGAATGTGATTCTGGTGTGAGGTTAGTTGGGTAAAGAGATTTAGGGCAGCCAACTTGTTAAAAGCAAGTTAAAGACTGAGGAGGAAGCATGGAGGTGCAGACAAATATCAATTTACTGACTGTAAAAGCAGGACTTCTATGGGAATCTATAAAATCAGAGACAGAGAGAAAAAAATAACTATAAAAATAAACCTTACATTAATGTGTGAAGTATTGTCAATACACTATACATCAGCAACAGCAGCACATGTAACTTCTTTGCTAGGAACAAGTTCCCTCTTACCCTGCACTAGACAATGCTGCATGGGTAGGGTCGTATGTGCACTCACGTATTATTCACACTGACACCTTTTTACAAAGCACTGTTTCCCTAATAAACTTCAGTTAGTTTTTGATCCTAGGGCCACAGCAGAAAGAGAAGGGCTAAGGTGACCAGCAGACTGGGTGCTGTCTAACCAAGGCTGCATGGATACAGTTTGAGATGTGTCATACAGCCTCAAGAATGAAGAGAGCAGTGTATGTAGCTGCACATATCCTCAAATCCTCATCTTCCTGCCGCTCCAGCTTTATGCTGCATGCTCCAACATGCAGTCAGCCCTACCCATAAACAATCCCCACCACCAGAGCAGTTACCTGGTAACAGTGGTAACCTTAGTGGTACATTTTCAGACGCAGTGGTAATGGCTGGATGTCGATTTAGGGCCTTGCATTCAGTGCTGCACAATGCACATATAAAAAAGCATATGGCAATAGTTTGTCATGTCACATGACACCGGAACGGTCTGGCTCATTTTTAAAAATAAATAAAAAAAAAAAAGATTATTTTTGACTGTGACAGTCTTATGATTTTATTTGTGTGTTCCCCATGTCGCATCAGCAGTGTGTTCTGAACCATAAAAAACAATAAAAAAAAAATTATATATCTATTTTTTTTTTTTGGTAATCTTGGGCCACTCAACAGAGAGTGTGCCCTGGTCAGCTGACCCTTTTGTCCTGTGTTAAAGACGTCCCTGTAGGGAGTGCTGCATTATATGATCTGCTATATCATCCTCACCCATATTCCTGTAATAGGCCTTGATGCACACTGGCTTCATTGTGCTCTCGGCTCTGCCATGTATAGAGACCTCCACAGTCCTCTCGGTGTGGATAGTGGTAATAATGTGTCCTTTTTTTTGTCTTTGGACTTAACTGCCAAAATCTTCTCTTGGCGCATAGATGAGGTCTACCCCTTTCGTACCCGGGTGCGTAAAAGTTGTCTTGATGAACATGTGTGGTTCTTTCAATTTTAAAAAATAAAAATTATAATGTATCAAACAATAGAGTAGCTTTAACAAAAGTAATATGTTATAAAAATTGTTTACATACAAAAGGTACACTTTGATAATTATGTTGAATATCATGTCACAGACAATATTTCCAAGGTTACCCATATGTTATGTGCAGCCAGGAGTGTCAAGGTGGATATCCTTTCCCTCGTACACCCAGAAGGCATGAGTATACCCACTCTTGCAATCACATAGCTTATACACCGAAACTCCATACCTGGAGCCCTTTGAAGGAATATACTTTTTTAATTCAAGCCTTCACTTACATTTCATCAGTGATTCATACACACATATATTCCTTCCATTTTTAAAAGTCTCTGCAAACCTGGCATTAAAATTGATAATCATTTTGTGTATTTTAGACATACTGTCACAATGTTCATCCTCCAAAGGGGTGCACAGGCTGTTGTTGATGAAGTGCATGAAATGCAGAATCATTTCATAAGTCTTCGTCAACATACTCTGTGTGAAAATGGTTGTATAGCAAACGGTGCTCCTTCTACTGTAGCAGTGGATGTATTTTTTTTTTATGATGCCCATTACCATAGTCAATGACCATACAATGATTTTGTATAATTGCTGCTTTTAAAAAAATAAAAATTTTCATTTGCAGCACGTAACTGATGGTCATATAAATTATTTTTTTAATTAATGTTACACAATATATAATTTAAAAAAATAAAATTCCAATCAACTATTTGTGGCTTAATCGTGCAACATGCAAATTAATTACATAATTTGCTGTGAAGGGTTGGATATCTGTACTTTGATGATGATGCGTTAACCACTCTCCACCAGCAATGTCGGCTTGAGCAACACGTCTCCTTCTGGCAGAGTGGCTTGCAGGGTGGTAAACAGCCACATCACTATCAGTGAAGACAGTATCTAATGATGTATCAGAGCATATGTCATGATCAAAATTGAGTTATGCATTATACATAGAGGCGTAAGGAAGGCATATGCCTCATCATCACTATATGTTCTCTACAACACAATTTGTTATTTTTAACTGTAATTTTTCAAAAAATAATTAATACATTTACACAATATTTAAATTAAATAAATGCTTCAAAAAAGTGCCTTTGGGGTATAAAAAATAAAATAAATTAATACATGAACAGCAGCCAATCAGTTTCAACAGTCCTGTTGTAATGAACTCGTTTACTGTGATGTCATGAGATTTCACATAACTACCATGAGATTTCATACTAAACTTCCTTAAAATGAATTTGGAAATAAGATGAGTGTGCACAAAAGCTCAATCCCTTAGCTGTCCCGAGACAGACATACTGATTTGCGGCTTAGAAGTCCTTTAGAATGGGATGTGTCGAATGATGTAATTTTTATTAATAATATATTTCTGCTTTACATAGAGATGTTCATGTAATATTTTATGGACAATTTATTACAGCTATACTGCATCACTTTCAAGTGTTTCAATATTTGGCTATCATGGCCCATTAATAACATTTGATTACTGCTGTTTAAATAAAATATTAAAGGCTCAAAATAAACACTCATGATCAACCTACATAGGGATGATGAAAATTAATTAGCATATTATTTAAAAAAAATTTTTTTAAAAAAATGATAATTTATTGAAAATATATTTTTTATGTTTATAGTATAATCCAATTTTTTTTTTTTTTTTTTAGAATAATTATGTCTTCTGAAATGAGTGAACAGGATGAGGTGGAGGGTCATTCATTAGAATTAGTAAGACTGGTAAGAGAAAAGAATTCAATATTTTTTAAATTATTTTTTAATCACTATTTTTAAAAATTAATTTTTTATTATTATTTTTATATTATTTTTAAAGAGAGAAGAATTTGAAGCTGAACGCCACAGTCGTCCATTACCGATAGATCCATCAGAGATTCACTTGTGGGACCCAATAATTGAATCGAGTCAAACACAGTCTGTGTGTTCAGAAACTGATAGCAGTCAATCTGATGTGTCTGATCGACTTGGAAAAACAGACTGGTGTCAATGTACAAACTGTTCGGTTATGCCTACTAACATTGAATCGCTTTGTTGCCTGGAAATACCGAATATTGAGCCACTGATGACGGAAGACATGTCTTGTATCTGTGAGCATGACTATATTAATCGTTTGCAAGATCGTGAACATCTTATTGATTTACATCGATATAGGGCAGCTGACCGAAGAACACATCAGAGGCCTGTAAATCAACTTCAAGAGAGGTAAATTATTTATATATTATACATATTTATTATAACATAATTTATGCTTACCTGATAAATTCCTTTCTCCTGTAGTGTGATCAGTCCACGGGTCATCATTACTTGTGGGATATTAACTGCTCCCCTACAGGAAGTGCAAGAGGATTCACCCAGCAGAGCTGCTATATAGCTCCTCCCCTCTACGTCACCTCCAGTCATTCGACCAAGGACCAACGAGAAAGGAGAAGCCAAAGGGTGTAGTGGTGACTGTAGTATAATTTAAAAAGTATTTGCCTGCCGTAAAAAACACAGGGCGGGCCGTGGACTGATCACACTACAGGAGAAAGGAATTTATCAGGTAAGCATAAATTATGTTTTCTCCTGTTAAGTGTGATCAGTCCACGGGTCATCATTACTTGTGGGATACCAATACCAAAGCAAAAGTACACGGATGACGGGAGGGACAGGCAGGCTCTTTATACAGAAGGAACCACTGCCTGAAGAACCTTTCTCCCAAAAATAGCCTCCGAAGAAGCAAAAGTGTCAAATTTGTAAAATTTGGAAAAAGTATGAAGCAAAGACCAAGTTGCAGCCTTGCAAATCTGTTCAACAGAGGCCTCATTCTTAAAGGCCCAAGTGGAAGCCACAGCTCTAGTGGAATGAGCTGTAATTCTTTCAGGAGGCTGCTGTCCAGCAGTCTCATAAGCTAAACAAATTATGCTACGAAGCCAAAAAGAGAGAGAGGTAGCAGAAGCTTTTTGACCTCTCCTCTGACCAGAGTAGACGACAAACAGGGAAGACGTTTGTCGAAAATCTTTAGTTGCCTGTAAATAAAATTTAAGGGCACGAACTACATCCAGATTGTGCAAAAGACGTTCCTTCCTTGAAGAAGGATTTGGGCACAAGGATGGAACAACAATCTCCTGATTGATATTCCTGTTAGTGACTACCTTAGGTAAGAACCCAGGTTTAGTACGCAGAACTACCTTATCCGAGTGAAAAATCAAATAAGGAGAATCACAATGTAAGGCTGATAACTCAGAGACTCTTCGAGCCGAGGAAATAGCCATTAAAAATAGAACTTTCCAAGATAACAACTTTATATCAATGGAATGAAGGGGTTCAAACGGAACGCCCTGTAAAACGTTAAGAACAAGGTTTAAACTCCATGGTGGAGCCACAGCTTTAATCCTGGCCAAAGCCTGACAAAAAGCCTGAACGTCTGGAACTTCTGACAGACGTTTGTGTAACAGAATGGACAGAGCTGAGATCTGTCCCTTTAAGGAACTAGCGGATAACCCCTTTTCTAAACCTTCTTGTAGAAAAGACAATATCCTAGGAATCCTAACCTTACTCCAAGAGTAACCTTTGGATTCGCACCAATATAGGTATTTACGCCATATTTTATGGTAAATCTTTCTGGTAACAGGCTTCCTAGCCTGTATTAAGGTATCAATAACTGACTCAGAAAAGCCACGCTTTGATAAAATCAAGCGTTCAATTTCCAAGCAGTCAGCTTCAGAGAAGTTAGATTTTGATGTTTGAAAGGACCCTGAATCAGAAGGTCCTGTTTCAGAGGTAACGACCAAGGTGGACAGAATGACATGTCCACCAGATCTGCATACCAAGTCCTGCGTGGCCATGCAGGCGCTATTAGAATCACTGA
Source organism: Bombina bombina (assembly GCF_027579735.1). NCBI lineage: Eukaryota > Metazoa > Chordata > Amphibia > Anura > Bombinatoridae > Bombina > Bombina bombina. The sequence continues at coordinate 63,322,624 of NC_069510.1, forward strand.
TGCTTTCTCCTGTTTGATTCTGGCAATCAATCGAGGAAGCATCGGGAAAGGTGGAAACACATAAGCCATCCTGAAGGTCCATGGTGCTGTCAAGGCATCTATCAGGACCGCTCCCGGATCCCTGGATCTGGACCCGTAACGCGGAAGCTTGGCGTTCTGTCGAGACGCCATGAGATCTATCTCTGGTTTGCCCCAACGTCGAAGTATTTGGGCAAAGACCTCTGGATGAAGTTCCCACTCCCCCGGATGAAAAGTCTGACGACTTAAGAAATCCGCCTCCCAGTTCTCCACTCCCGGGATGTGGATTGCAGACAGGTGGCAAGAGTGAGACTCTGTCCAGCGAATTATCTTCGATACTTCCATCATTGCTAGGGAGCTTCTTGTCCCTCCCTGATGGTTGATATAAGCTACAGTCGTGATGTTGTCCGACTGGAACCTGATGAACCCCCGAGTTGTTAACTGGGGCCAAGCCAGAAGAGCATTGAGGACTGCTCTCAATTCCAGAATGTTTATTGGAAGGAGACTCTCCTCCTGATTCCATAGTCCCTGAGCCTTCAGAGAATTCCAGACAGCGCCCCAACCTAGTAGGCTGGCGTCTGTTGTTACAATTGTCCAGTCTGGCCTGCTGAATGGCATCCCCCTGGACAGATGTGGCCGATAAAGCCACCATAGAAGAGAATTTCTGGTCTCTTGATTCAGATTTAGAGTGGGGGACAAATCTAAGTAATCCCCATTCCACTGACTTAGCATGCACAATTGCAGTGGTCTGAGATGTAGGCGTGCAAAAGGAGCTATGTCCATTGCTGCTACCATTAGTCCGATTACCTCCATGCATTGAGCTACTGACGGGTGTTGAATGGAATGAAGGACACGGCATGCATTTTGAAGTTTTGTTAACCTGTCCTCTGTCAGGTAAATCTTCATTTCTACAGAATCTATCAGAGTCCCCAGGAAGGGAACTCTTGTGAGTGGAAAGAGAGAACTTTTCTCTTCGTTCACCTTCCATCCATGCGACCTTAGAAATGCCAGTACTATCTCTGTATGAGACTTGGCAGTTTGAAAGCTTGAAGCTTGTATCAGTATGTCGTCTAGGTACGGAGCTACTGAAATTCCTCGCGGTCTTAGTACCGCCAGAAGAGTGCCCAGAACCTTTGTGAAGATTCTTGGAGCCGTAGCCAATCCGAATGGAAGAGCTACAAACTGGTAATGCCTGTCTAAAAAGGCAAACCTTAGATACCGGTAATGATTTCTGTGAATCGGTATGTGAAGGTAAGCATCCTTTAAATCCACTGTGGTCATGTACTGACCCTCTTGGATCATGGGCAAAATTGTTCGAATAGTTTCCATCTTGAACGATGGAACTCTTAGAAATTTGTTTAGGATCTTTAAATCCAAGATTGACCTGAAGGTTCCCTCTTTCTTGGGAACTACAAACAGATTTGAGTAAAACCCTTGTCCTTGTTCCAACCGCGGAACTGGATGGATCACTCCCATTAATAAAAGATCTTGTACGCAGCGTAGAAACGCTTCCTTCTTTGTTAGGTTTGTTGACAACCTTGACAGATGAAATCTCCCTCTTGGGGGAGAGGATTTGAAGTCCAGAAGGTATCCCTGAGATATGATCTCTAACGCCCAGGGATCCTGAACATCTCTTGCCCAAGCCTGGGCGAAGAGGGAAAGTCTGCCCCCCACTAGATCCGGTCCCGGATCGGGGGCCCTCAATTCATGCTGTCTTAGGGGCAGCAGCAGGTTTTCTGGCCTGTTTGCCCCTGTTCCAGGACTGGTTAGGTTTCCAGCCTTGTCTGTAGCGAGCAACAGCTCCTTCCTGTTTTGGTGCAGAGGAAGTTGATGCTGCTCCTGCTTTGAAATTACGAAAGGAACGAAAATTGGACTGTCTAGCCTTGGCTTTGGCCTTGTCCTGAGGCAGGGCATGACCTTTACCTCCTGTAATGTCAGCAATAATCTCTTTCAAGCCGGGCCCGAATAAGGTCTGCCCTTTGAAAGGAATATTAAGCAATTTAGATTTAGACGTAACATCAGCTGACCAGGATTTCAGCCACAGAGCTCTGCGTGCCTGAATGGCGAATCCTGAATTTTTAGCCGCAAGTTTAGTTAAATGTACTACGGCATCTGAAATAAATGAATTAGCTAACTTAAGGAATTTAAGTTTGTGTGTGATGTCATCTATTGTGGATGATTCAAGTGTCTCTTCCAGAGACTCAAACCAAAATGCTGCTGCAGCCGTGACAGGCGCAATACATGCAAGAGGTTGCAATATAAACCCTTGTTGAACAAACATTTTCTTAAGGTAACCCTCTAATTTTTTATCCATTGGATCTGAAAAAGCACAGCTATCCTCCACCGGGATAGTGGTACGCTTAGCTAAAGTAGAAACTGCTCCCTCCACCTTAGGGACCATTTGCCATAAGTCCCGTGTGGCGGCGTCTATTGGAAACATCTTTCTGAATATAGGAGGGGGTGAGAAAGGCACACCGGGTCTATCCCACTCCTTAGTAACAATTTCAGTAAGTCTCTTAGGTATAGGAAAAACGTCAGTACTCGTCGGTACCGCAAAATATTTATCCAACCTACACATTTTCTCTGGGATTGCAACTGTGTTACAATCATTTAGAGCCGCTAATACCTCCCCTAGTAACACACGGAGGTTCTCAAGCTTAAATTTAAAATTTGAAATGTCTGAGTCCAGTTTATTTGGATCAGAACCGTCACCCACAGAATGAAGCTCTCCGTCTTCACGTTCTGCAAACTGTGACGCAGTATCAGACATGGCCCTTGCATTATCAGCGCACTCTGTTCTCACCCCAGAGTGATCACGCTTACCTCTTAGTTCTGGTAGTTTAGCCAAAACTTCAGTCATAACAGTAGCCATATCTTGTAATGTGATTTGTAATGGCCGCCCAGATGTACTCGGCGCTACAATATCACGCACCTCCCGAGCGGGAGATGCAGGTACTGACACATGAGGCGAGTTAGTCGGCATAACTCTCCCCTCGTTGTTTGGTGAAATATGTTCAATTTGTACAGATTGACTGTTATTTAAAGTAGCATCAATACATTTAGTACATAAATTTCTATTGGGCTCCACTTTGGCATTAACACATATAGCACAGAGATATTCCTCTGAATCAGACATGTTTAACACACTAGCAAATAAACTAGCAACTTGGAAATACTTTTCAAAGTAATTTACAAATAATATGAAAACGTACTGTGCCTTTAAGAAGCACAGAAAAAAATTATAACAGTTATAGCATCAATCTTTGTCAGAATATACAGTTTTAGCAAAGGATTGTTCCCCTCAGCAAATGATAACTAACCCAGGCAGCAGAAAAAAATACACAAATAAACGTTTTTTATCACAATTACAATCAGCACAGCTCTGCTGTAATGATTACTTCCCTCAAAAAAGGCTTTGGAGATCCCTGAACTCTGTAGAGATGAACCGGATCATGCAGGAAGAAAATGAACCTCTGACTGAGTTTTTTTTTGATGCGTAGTAAAAGCGCCAAAAATGTCCCCTCCCCCACACACATAACAGTGTGAGGGATCAGTGAACTGCTCTAATTTAAACCAAAACTATTGCCAAGTGGAAAAAATAGGCCCAAAACATTTTTTCACCCAGTACCTCAGAGAAAAAAACGTTTTTACATGCCAGCAAAAAAACGTTTTACCTCAATAATTAATTGTCATTTAAAACCTATTGCAAGTCCCTGCAAATTAGGTTAAGTCTATGCATACAGTATAAAACCAGAGAAGTACCATTCCCCAGAAAACTGAAGTGTAAAATATACATACATGACAGCCTGATATCAGCTACATCTACTGCATTCAAGGCTGAGTTTACATTATAACGGTATGGCAGGATTTTCTCATCAATTCCATGTCAGAAAATAATAAACTGCTACATACCTCTTTGCAGATTAATCTGCCTGCTGTCCCCTGATCTGAAGTTTACCTCTCCTCAGATGGCCGAGAAACAGCAATATGATCTTAACTACTCCGGCTAAAATCATAGAAAAAACTCAGGTAGATTCTTCTTCAAATTCTACCAGAGAAGGAATAACACACTCCGGTGCTATTATAAAATAACAAACTTTTGATTGAAGGTATAAAAACTAAATATAATCACCATAGTCCTCTCACACATCCTATCTAGTCGTTGGGTGCAAGAGAATGACTGGAGGTGACGTAGAGGGGAGGAGCTATATAGCAGCTCTGCTGGGTGAATCCTCTTGCACTTCCTGTAGGGGAGCAGTTAATATCCCACAAGTAATGATGACCCGTGGACTGATCACACTTAACAGGAGAAATATATATATATATATATATATATATATATATACACATACAAAGTAACGGATAAGCACGGTTTAACCCCAGGTTGAGGTAAACATATACACAGGTGCATGTGTCAGATATAAACAGTCCATAGCAAAGACAGCACTCACTAGATTGAAGTAGAAATTAACTGTTATTTAAAAAAATTGAAAGAATATTTCAATGACGTTGCAGTGTCCACAGACACCTTTGAAAAATGGCATCACCCAGCTTGAGGGCCATTGTATAATCATGACATTCGAGAGGCAGGATTATACACCGGTCCTCAAGATTGATGATGCCATTTTCAAAAGTTGTTTGTGGATACAGAAACGTCATGGGACTATGCTTTTAACTTTATGTCAACAAAATTTATTTTTTATTTAAATTCATTGAGTGTTGTCTTTGCTATGTACTCTCTCTCTCTCTCTCTCTCTCTCTCTCTCTCTCTCTATATATATATATATATATATATATATATATATATATATATAAAAATATATATATGAAATAATTGTAGGGTTGTCCGCACAAATTTGATTAAAATTTAATTTTCTGATTTTTAAAATATAAAAAAATTGACCAAAATTTAGACAATTAAAAGATTTCAACAATTAAATTTTTTTTATTTTTTTTTTTAGGGATTTTCGTAAAATTGCATATCGTGCATTCACTTTATGGGTACATGGTCGTCTTGGTCCTTCAAATCGTAGACCAATACCGTCTTGTGTAGTAAATACTATTAGGAGACAATACCCTGCTCCAGACCAAGTATACATGGGATTTTACACAGTGGACTGTGATGGCCCTGCATCAGAAATGTTTTTTGACTAATAAAAATGATAATTCTATTTTTTTCTTTGAGAAAATAAAAATTTTAATGTTTTTAATAACATTTTATATTCCAAACTTAAAAAAAAAAATTTTTTGGAATGTTTTAATTTTTTTTTTTTTTTTTTTTTTTAAAAATTAAATTATTTTAAAATTTAAATATAAAAAATTTAATTTTTTAAAAAATAAAGAATTATAATATAACGTTATGTAAACATATAAAAATAAAAAAAAAATTTGATTTACAAATTCTGTTACTTTTTTATTATTATATATACACACATACATTTATAATGATTGATTGTTTAGAAATCATTGATGTATACAACGCAAATTAAGCATTTTGACATTCAATAGTAAACTAAAAATTAAATGCTCTTTATACTAAATTTTTTTAATTTAATATTTAAACTCAATACTCTACCGACCCAATACCTGCAGTCTATCTCAATTACAATATATAATAAATAGATATTAAAGGCTGTTATTTCTTACACGTCAATACTCATCTAACACTCCTCTATGTGACAGCCCCCTCACTGAGTTAATATAACTAAATAACTATATATATATATATATATATATATATATATATATATATATATATATACATATATATATATATACACATACACACATATACACACACACTGTACCTACCAATAATTTTTCTATACTAATGCCCTCCTTTTATCCACCTTTCTTGTTTGTTCTTCACATTACATGTTACAAATATTAAATACCTTTTTTTTACACTCTATACCTCTCTCTACACAACTTTCCAATTTTTTAAAGAATTAACAAGCGCACCTTAAAGATTATATTTTTCAGTGATGCATACAATTTTAATGTAAATTTCATTATGTTATTCCCTCTCCTCATTTAGCTATCCCACTAGACACCATTATTATGTAATCTTTATAGCATAGCTGCTCTGTATATTCCACCCCATGAAAGATGATTTTCAATATATAAAAATTTGATATTGTCCGCTATCTATTTTCAATCTGAGCAATTATCTTGCATATTACACACGTCTTTATAACTGTGTGAATAATTAAATTTCTAAAAATAATAGAAATAATGTGTGTCAAATATTTTTCAAATTAAAATGTAGATATACATGAACATCACTAATAATTAAAATTTTATATTTCATAAGGAAACATAACTTTATTTATATCTCAATGTAATGATTATTCAATTTTTAAAATAATTTTTTTCATCTTTAATACATATATAAATATATACATTTTCAATGAGTTTCATATACATTTATTTTTAAATAAATACAACAAACTCAATCAAATTTAATTAAAAAGCTTTATTATTTATACATATTGTGTAAAACTAAACACATTCAATTCAAACATTATTAAATAATTAAAACTAAATTTTCAATATTACCAAATATTAAAAAAAAAAAAAAATTTAAACAATGTAAAATCATATTTATTCATGTAAAAGTTATGAAAAAAATCTTCTACTTTTAAATCGTGAACGGTGTTCAGCTACTAATTCAGCGGTTCTAGGACGTGGAACATGAGCAATGTTTGGTGGTAATGAGTTTAATTTAGAATGCCAGTCGTATTTTAATTCTCCCTTAATAATTCTAATTACATCCATCATTATTGGAAAAACATATTCGTTGGTGGTATCATCGTAAATTTTTTTTATCTGCCATTTTTTACTCATTTTCGAATAATAAGGTCTATGCCTTAATGCACCTTTTTTTGCACTAATCTTACTGGGACGCTGAATAGTAGCTTGCGGCCTGTCTAGGTTGGCATTGTGTGCAATGACTGCAACTTGTGTTCTCGCAATCATTGCATCAATTTTAAAATGTATTCTCTTTGGCCGGAATTTTAAAACCATACCGTGAAATACCTCGATTCTGCCAGTATGGCAATAATTTCTTAAAAATACAAAATCCTTTTGTAAATTAGGATCACAAACCAACTTAGACAGTTCCAAATAAGCACCAGATTTTTTATTGATCCACGGTCGCTCTTTAATTTCGTCATCTGTTAAATCCTTGTGTATACACTTGTGTATCAATGTACCATTTTCCCAGGAATGAATATTCACTATATGGTTTAATAATGATTTCCATACCTCATTTAAAAGTTCTGGATTTCCTTTGCAATAGGCTGAACTAAACCAAAAGTGGTTTGAAATTAAAGGAACCCATGGCAACAACTCTTTGTATTCCCTTTTTTTTGCTAAAGCCAACAATTTTTTTTTTTAATTTTTATTGTAATGCCATAAGTCGAATTGGTGATTAATGTCTTTAAAATCTTCCCTTATTACTTTTCGTATACTTATGTGGCGATCAGTTGCTAGATCAAGTACTTTTATACCCTCATTTAAAACATTGTTAATGCTTCTTACGAATCCCTTCACTTCCATTGCAACCGATGATGTTGTTTCGGAGCATTGAACAATGTTGAAGTCAATTATTTTAAGTGTTTTGTCCTCCATTAAGGTATATGTGCAGTACTTCGCACAAAACCCTGGACTGTCACATTGTCCATCGCCCATAAGACAAACTGTTTTTTCTTTCAAATTATTTATAATTTCTTTTTTTTCTTTTTTCCAGTTTAAATCTATGGCTGGAAAAATATATTTTTTTTGATATTGGTAATATGTTGTTTTTGTTAAAAATGGAATGTTAAGTATATCGAAATATTCTTTTATTTTTTTAAAATTATTTCCGGTTAAGACTACTGCAGTACAAGTGAGAATATTACCAATGGGTTTTTTTCCAACATGTGGTTGGCTTTCCCATACTTTTAATTTATGTCCACTGGTACATTCTCCATGTACTGAAATATTAGAACCTGTAATGGTTTTATACATAATTTCAATAGTTGAAGAACAAATTCCTCCATATGGGCACTTTAGATATTTCAACAATTCATCTAAACAAGATTCAAAAACAATGAATTTACGTTCGTTTACAAATTTTGTAGAATCGTCAACAATATCAGATTCGTTTTCAGATGATGAATAATTTAGAGATGGAACATACGATGTATCCAACTGATCTTTTTCTATTATTGATTCTTCTAAAGAGTGCTCATCCTTATCTAAACTCTTATTGAAAATTGGTTGTTCAATTTGTTCTTGAATATTGATTTCAGGATTATAACTTAATTCTTGTGGAATTGGAGAATGTAATATTTCTCTCAAAGGTAAACTAGATTCGATAACATTAATAGGAGTAGAAGTGGAGGGCTTCAATATCTGCCTAATTTTTTCTGGAGTAAATAAATTATCTTTATTTTTTTCTTCTTCTTCAAATATCTTTTTGTATGAGTCTATCTCTGCCATAAAAAAATCAATACTACCAGTCCATGTTCCAACACTATTATATTTAATAAATGCGTCGGTTGTGGTTGACATATTTTTTTTTTCAACTTGTGTTTTTTTTTGGTTTAGTCTTGGAGATCTTCTAATTAAAAATTGAGATTCATCAATTTGTTCATTTGACAATTGAAAATTTATATTTTTTTTAAGAATTGGCCTTAATTTTTTTTGAATAGTAATACTACTCTTAGAAGATGTTAATGAAGATTTATTGGAAATTAAAAGAGTTGGATCATTAACTATTTGAGATAATTGTCCCTGAACATTCGAACTTGAAGTCATTTCAATACATTTCCTTTTTTTATTTACACAGTCACTGATACTACGTATTGGATTGATTGATTCTTGTGTTGAAAGATAGCTTTCCACAGAAGACATTGCTGTAGCATAGCTATGATCAGTCAACCAAGACGGAGTATCAGGAGCAACCGAATTGTCATCAGCATCAGTATACCGAGATGTATCAATTTCCTGTAATGGTGTATCTACATTTTCATGAGGAAGTATCACTGATGTTGATGGTATTGCATCTTCATTTTCTATGATATTTTTATCCACACATTGAACATTACAAAAAATTGTTGGTATAGCATCACTTTTTAATTTTTTTCGTGAACCCACCATATGAAAACATTCAAGATTAAAATGTTCTGAACACATTCTATAGTTTATCGAAGTCCTTGGTTGCATTATTGTTTTTATTATATTTTCCACGTCATCAAATTTTTGTCCGGTGTTCTTTAGCCATTGTCGAATTCTTTTTGGTGATCTTGGGAAACAGTGGAGGCTTATGTTTCCAGTCGGTTTCTTCTTAACTTGTTTTGATTGGCAACCAGTCACTATACACTTAGTCATCTTTCTAAAAGTAAAAAAAATTTAACTATATATAGTAATTAAAATTATTAAATATATCTATATTATTTTAATCGAAACAAAATTTATTTTTTATATTTTAAAAAAAACTTTCATCAAATTTTTTGTCTTTAGATAGGAATATAAATTCTGTTTCTTTCTCTATTGTGTTCAACAATATATATATATATATATATATATATACATATATATATATACATACACATACACACACACATACACATATACCTAATTTTATTTTTG